>NC_041215.1:109348956-109372931 GCF_002837175.3 Physeter macrocephalus
ATATATATATATATATATATATATGTATAGCTGATTCACTTTTTTATACAGCAGAAACTAACACAACATTGTAAAGCAATTATACTCCAATAAAAATGTTAAAAAAATACAAAACCAAATCAACAATCATAATAAAAAATAATGAACATTTGAGTTAAATGAATTTTGAGCCCCAAACTCTAACATCCTAGCTGATGGCGTAGTTCTTTTCGGTTGTCTGAATCTGTGCTGTACAAAGCAGTGAGGATAAAGCTTTGCAGATGCCTCCCCCGTGCAGAGAGGCTGGGAGCGCATCTTTGGGCTTGATCCTACTGTGGAGCTGGCTCAAATCCAATCCCTCGCAGCAGAATTGCTCTTTTTGCCATAGCCCTTCACTAATAGCTCTTTACATAGAAACTGACGTGCTGACTTGTCTATCTCCCACTAACTCTTATGGGAAGGATACATGCATGCATTCATTCATATAATCAACGTGTTTTATATTAAATGCCCACTATGTGCCTTGCTAGGTGCCAGGAGATGATGATATGCATAAGGGATATGGTCCTTGCCTTCAGGGAGCTTACAATCTAGAGAGAGAGACATAGGTAAAGCCAATAAGCACACAAATCTGTCATGACAATCACGGCGGGAGCTCTAAAATGAAGTTTAGAGAGCTGTGAGTGTGTGCGAGGCTCCGAGAAGCGGCCCCTGAGCATCGCGTCTGATGGGAACTGAAATCCCAGCGCGAGTCAGAGGAGTAAGAAGAACAGAGAGAAGGGAGTGTCAGGCAGAAGGGCCAGCAGGTGCAAAGCTTCAGAGGCAGAGGGAAATCTGGCTGGAGCACAAATGAGGGATGAGGGGAAGCGTCTCATTCACCTTTGTATCGGGACCCCCAACTCATACCTGACTCTCACTGGGCAAGCTCAAAACAATGTTTGTTGAATGCATGAATGAGAGAATGACTTGTATAAACGCCCCCTTCTGACAGACATCAAGCTGCCCATTTTGTACAGACTAAAAGACTGAGAGATTATGCCCACAAGTTCCAGTGTGGAGATGGGTACTACTTGTTTAAATGTGATAATTTAGGTGAAATATATACAGATTACAATACGGTTGGAAAGTTGGAGAATCGCCAGATTTAACAAATAAAAATATTCCGTGAGCCACTGTGGAAATCGGTACGGCAGCTCCTCAAAATGTTAAACACAGAATTATCATGTGATCCAGCAATTCCACATCCAGGAACATAGACTCCAAAGAATTGAAAGCAGGGAATCAACTAGATCCTTGCTCACCAACGTTCATAGCAGCATTATTCACAGTAGCCAAAAGGTAGAAACAATCCAAATGTCTATCAACAGATGAATGGAAAGACAAAAAGTGGTACGTACATACCATGGAATATTATTCAGCCTTAAAAAGGAATGACATTCTGATACATGTTACAACATAGATGAACTTTGAAAATATTATGCTAAGGTGAACTAAGCCAAACACAAAAGGAACACTAATATGAGGTACCAAGAGGAGGCAAATTCAAAGAGAAAGTAAATGAGAGGTTATCAAGGGCTGGGGCGGGGGTGGGGGGGCGGGGGGGCAGGTGTTATTATTTAATGGGTACAGAATTTGGCTCATTGAATAAGATCTTGACGTGGATGGTGGTGGTGCTGGTTGCACAGCATATGCATGAACTTAACTCCACTGAATCGTACTTAGGGTTGAAATAGTCAATTTTATATTATATAAATTTACCACAATTTTTTAAAAGCACTTTTCCTTCAAAGAAAAAACCCCATGTAATGCTTGGGACATGCCTAAACTGAAAATGTATTTATTGTTTATCCAAAGTTTGAATGTAACCGGGCATCCTGTATTTTCTCTGGCAACCCTAATTGAGAAGCTTCCTGTTCACCATGGGCTTCCTAGAACATTTCCAGGGTTCAGGAACCATCCTTTCAAAAGCAAAAATCAGTGCTTGTGGTCTGATAAGAATGAGTGTACAAGCCAGGCGCAGAAAATCGGGGGTGCCTGCCCTAATTACAGACGCAGCCCTCACTCACTCCATCAGTGAAGAGGTGAAGATTCGAAATCTTGGTTGGGTTTCCCATCCGTTGTTTAATCACCGTGATCCACAAATGCAGTAAAAGCTGGTTATCAACCCCTTCTTATGATTGACCACGTGGCTGGAATTACAGTTGCAGATGGCGACGCTCACACGATAGCCTTGTCCCCCGCCATCAATGCATCTTCACACCAGGGTTGGTAAGAACCCATGGGGTACCCAGATGCCTAATTGTACAATCATTTGCACCCGTGCCTTCTCAATGAAAGAAACAGCTCATCGTGCAGCAAGAAACAACAGGTGTAAAAGGCAAAGGCCACTTTGGAACCGTTTGGACCAAAGAACATGGCTCAGCGTAACAAGAGCGCCCACAGACTTGGCACGCCTGCACTCATCAGCCTGCGAGGTGGGCCTGAAATCAGACCACAGCCGCGGAGTCTGCGGCTGCTGTTCCAGGTGGTCCCACCTACTCCTTCTCTCAACCGAGACTAAAGGCAGCTGCAGAGGGCATGGCATGAAGAGATGGGTCGTGTCCAATCGTTTTTACTAGGTGCTGACAAGTCACCGCGAACGTCTGGAAATGGCGTAGCACGGCAGAAACACACAGGTCACGATGCACTGGTGAATGATTACCAGAGGAGAAATTCATTACAGGCTGCTCTCAGCTCCCATCACATAAGGAAGTGTTACATTAACAAGATGGAAGGTCCCTGCGGTCCCCTCCCCAACACAGCCCCCCACCGCCACCGCCTGCCACCCCACTATTTCAGTTTGTGTTGCATGGAGGGAGGGGAGCCCAAAGGCAGAGGGGAGTTAATTCAGCTACACTCATCAAAAGGGGGGTCACGGTGGCAGCCAAAGCCAACTGAAACAGATTCGACCTGCATGCCACAAGGGATTCTTTCCTTGCCGCCTGCACCAGCTATGACCATTGCAGTCTGGCGACGATCTATGACATTAAAACAGAATGTCTTTTTTATTTTTTTTTAGCTGTTCATGTCACTTGCTTTCCATCCTGGATGTGTGTGTTTCCCCGTCCATGTGCCTGGCCTCGTCTCTGTTGGCCCCCAGTTGCCTGGTATTTCTAACCTTTCCTGGTGAATGATTACTAGAGGAGAAATTCATTAGAGGCTGCTCTCAGCTAGACACAGACAGATGTAAACACAGACAGATGTAGAACGTAGTGGGTGCCAGCCTAGAACCCGTACTGGAGACTGCGGAAGACTGGGATGAATAAGACACGCTGGCTTTGGAGCCTCTCTGGATCAGCACGATCTGGGGTGATGGGAACAAGAAGTCTCCCTTTTGTGGCAGCCAAGAGGACATTATAGATGGAGTGGCCTTCGAGTCCTTGGTAGTCAGTGTCACAGGCCGTCATTGTCTCGCTCCTCTTTCTAATCTCTTCTCCAATTACCACTTCCCACGTTAAAGAATCACGGGGCACAAACGGAAGGTTAGCAGAGAGTCAAAAGCATGCAGACAGAGGGGTCAGTAGTTCTTCTTTAATGAGATTTCTGCTCCTTCAAAATGCCATTCACATGCAGAGGGGCCAGCCAGCCGAAGCTGCTTTTAAAGTCAAATGCAAAACCAGGCCCGGAACAGACAGTCTCTGCCTGGGGGCGGGGTCTCCACCGGTGCCCTCCCCAGGAGGCCAGAAAACTCAGCACCTTGGCCTCGCCCCTGTGCCAAGCCCCTCTCCACTCGGAGGCCCTGCCCGGTTCCTGTTGCAAATGTTAACCTAAAGCAGGTGAGGAGCCCCAGCACGCCCGCCAGCCGATACGATGTTAAATCTTACACCTCCCTGCCTAGGCCTGGGCTGAAAGCCGCCATTTCGTTATGCAGCTTCCTCTGGGTTAAGGAAAAAAGAGCACGCCTCTCCCAGATGCACCCCACGGGGAGACCTGCCCTCAGTCTCCCCAGCGCTGGGCAAACCTTCCAAACTGTTCCATTTGTCTAAGCCCCATCCATCTTTAATGTCAGAGTCTACATTTTCTCCTCTCCTCCTTTTTCAAAGCAGCCAAAAAAGAAAATGTCACTGCATTTGGGGCCAATTCAAAAGTCAGGCTTAGACGGATGTTCTGTTTCATTCTCCCTGTGTCTTTATCTCCCGTGCAGTCTTTAGGGGCTGCATCTCGACCCCCCTCCATTCCTGTGTCCATTTGGTGTCTTGATGTCTCCCCTCTCTCATACGCTCCTCACTTGCCTTCTTCTAAAGCATCAGCCTTAGAACTCACAAAACTCTCTGTGACTGCAGCCCCTGCTAAGAGGACATCAAGTTGATTTGGGGGTGGGGGGGGAGCTTGCCAGGTGAGGCTGTCACCACCCCTATCAACATCCTGCCAGGGATTTGGAGGTTGAACAGCTGATGCAGGTAAGTGTCCCCAGTTCTGCCTTTTAGAAACTGGATTCTCCAAATTTGTGCAAAACACATGGAATCATCCCAAGCTGTGACAGTTTGGTTGGGAACGGTGTATACACCTCCTCTCCCTGTATGCCTTAGAAAGACTCTTTAAGCCATGAAGGGCAGGCGGCAGTTCTGATGAAGATGCCAGTCGGAATGCATCTCTGACAGCCCCTGGCTCACCCAGGAGTGGGGAGCTGAAGCACTGATTGATACCTGGGGGCGAGGCCGTCAGCGGGGAGGACAGAGGAAGGAGATAAGGGACTCAATCAGTGTCAGACTGCCCTGACACACGTCGCTGTAAATCACTTTGGGGAAACATTCTCACCTGCCAAGAGCGGAGAAGTGCGAGTAGGTAATAAAGAAACAGGGTGAGAAGCAGCTGTGTGGGCTGCCGGCTCTGGGATGGACCCTGGCCTTGGCTCTAGATGGAAATGTACAAAACTCGTAGAACTCCATCCAGCCATCCTCAGCCCAAGCGGAGGTACAGCACTGAGTTCACTGCAGTGGGTTAAAATAGAATGCATGGTGAATTTTAGAGTCTGTGAATTATGCCTCAATAATACTGCTATAAATACAGATATTCCAACCAGTAGCCCAGGATGACCGCAGTAAAAATCCTCCGTCCCCACCCCTGCCCCCCGCCACCGTCCACCACCTGCAGGAAGGCAGTAGAGACCACTGTTGACTGTTCTCACCCTGCCTTTGCCCACTGATACCTGGAGTGAGAAGCAGCCCGTGATGAGCTGCGAGGAAAACAGGCCTTAAAGGTGCAGCGTTTTGATGAGAAAAGATTCCTCCAATTCCAGAAAGCCCCAAGACCGCACTTCAGCATCCCCCAACCATGTTGCAGATGTGATTAGCACTGGCCAAACCCATTTTAGAGATTGTCTTTCCACATGTTTTAATTAGACATTTAAAAATAATAACCTTATTTTTTTGTCCAGGCGACGGAGTTGAAAATAATGAACGGATTAGTGATTAATTAATTGCTGGCAGGTGTGGGGAGAAACCATCTATGGCTTCTTAGCATTTTCCCCCTTTCTCTCTTAAGATCATTCCTTCTTATTTTAATTAATTTTTGCCACCTCAGCACTTCTCTTATCAAATAGTCAAATAAACTAAGCAAATAGAGTGTACTGAGACCAAAGTACTCAGTATGACGTTTAACTGGAATTGCAGCCTTGCTTTCTCCTGGTGGAATCTGAGGGCACCTGGAAGCTTTCCCTGGCAGCAGAACTGGACTCCAAAAGTGCATTGTCAGCATCTAGTTCATCTTCCTTTCAGGTGCCAAGGGCATGGCTTGATTGAAGCAAGGAGCCGTAAGACGTTGGGTGTTTGTGGTACTCTGGTGAGGAACAGAGGCGGGAATTTAACAAGGCTGTGGACCTTCTCCCACCCACCTGCCTCACCATTCACTTCTATGTGTCTGCGCCGCATGAGTACACAGCAGTGGGTGCAGCATCCAGCCGTTGGAAGGGTCGAGGCCCAGTGGCAACCACGTGCTTCTGTTCGCAGCATCTCTCTGGGCTCTGCAGGAGGGCTCCCATCATTTATCACTCACACAGGAACAACTAGGTCTGATGCAATGATGCACGTCCATGACACTGAACCCAGGCCATGAGCAGAGGACGGGTGACAGGCAGGACCTGTGCTTGTGTACAAGGCCCCCAGCACTAGACTCTCAGGGAATGTGGGCCTCATATGAAGCTCTGTTCTTTCCAAAGGGACAGCTGCTCAGAAAGGCTACGGCGAAGTACACTTCCTACTCTGCAGGGCTGATTCCTGAAAGAGTGAACAGGCATCTCTAACTACCAGAGGGGATTTTGGGGATGTAGGTCTGTAATGGAGACTGAGCTATTGGCTGCTTCAAAATAAGTTATGAGTTTCAGGACATTACTCTGGTGCCTTCTCACCACTGGGAGATTCCTGAGGACCAAGGGCCTAGGCTGTCTTCTCAAAAGAGACAAATTGTTGAGCCATGACCATAGATTTATCCAGAAATGATGATTAGTAGGAATAGAGAAGAAATGGAAGGGGAGTTTTAAAAGTGGGTCTCTGGGACTTCCCTGGTGGCGCAGTGGTTAAGAATCCGCCTGCCAATGCAGGGGACACGGGTTCGAGCCTTGGTCCGGGAAGATCCCACATGCCGCGGAGCAACTAAGTCCGTGCGCCACAACTACTGAGCCTGTGCTCTAGAGCCCGCGAGCCACAACCACTGAAGCCTTCGTACCTAGAGCCCGTGCTCCGCAACAAGAGAAGCCACCGCAACGAGAAGCCCGCGCACCGCGACAGAGTAGCCCCCCCTCGCCCCAACTAGAGGAAGCCCAAGTTCAGCAATGAAGACCCAACTCGGCCAAAAAAAAAAAAGTGGGTCTCTGATGGCCACTATGTCCTTCAGCCCAAAGTATTTGTCTCCAGATAGAGGCAAAGATAGAAGTAGTTTGCTTTGACTGATGGAGCCCACATGATACCTTGTCATCAAGCATTTCAGTAACTGGGAGTTGAAAGGTAAAGTAGGGAGGGGGTCACAGGGAAGGAGCCATGGGGGTGGGGACACTGCTGGCCAGGAAGCTAGTAAAGAAATGAGAGGTGCTTCTGAGGACTTCTGAACCATGCAGGCGGAGTGAGGGATGCAGCCAGAGGGAAGATTCTCTGGTACTTCTCTCAACAAATCTTTTTCCCTCTTCGATGTTTGGAAGCATCGAAGAACTGGAAAATTGGGATTGGGATCCCTAAGGGGTTTTCTAAAGTAGCCATGTATATAGTTTTTTAAATCCTCACAGATAGACTACTGGGCAACCATAAGGAGAAGGAGAAGAGGAGGAAGAGGAAAATTCTTTATATATAAATGTGAAAAGGTCTTTAAGATCTTAGGAATTCCCTGGCAGTTCAGTGGTTAGGACTCTGCACTTTCACTGCCGAGGGCCCAGGTTCAATCCCTGGTCAGGGAACTAAGATCCTGCAAGCCGGGGAAAAAAAGAAAAAAGATCTATAGTTAAGCAAAAAAGCAAAGTGAAGAACCATGTCTAGCACGTGGGACAGGCTCTATAAGTTGCAGGGTCCAGTGAAAAACGAAATTGAGGGGGTTCAAAAATTAAGAATTTCAAGAGCAGAGCATGAACCAAGCACAGGGCCCTCCTGATCCTGGGGCCCTGTGTGACGGCGGCACATTCGTTCTTCACACCCATGAAGCCAGTCGTGCTGGGATGCTACCGTGCGGTAAACCTGAAATATTACATAAGAAATAAATAATGAGGTTTACTTATGGAGGTGGTGAGAACTAGTAGGAATGAAGAAGGAGGAGGGAGAATTTCCACTCTATGCCTATTTATACCCTTTTTTTTTTTTTTTTTTTTTTTTGTGCTAGGCGGGCCTCTCACTGTTGTGGCCTCTCCCGTTGCGGAGCACAGGCTCCGGACGCGCAGGCTCAGCGGCCATGGCCCACGGGCCCAGCCGCTCCGCGGCATGTGGGATCTTCCTGGACCGGGGCGCGAACCCGCGTCCCCTGCATCGGCAGGCGGACTCTCAACCACTGCGCCACCAGGGAAGCGCCTATTTATACTTTTTAATGTGTGAGCCGTGTGGATGTGTTACCAAGTCAAAAAATGAAATAATTTAGAAAAGTCCTCAGGGCTGTAGAGAACTGCACGCAGACTCTAAGCAGTACATGGGTTCCCATTCACATGTCTCAGTGATTCCACGTTGCTACGTGGAGGTCCTGGGGATGGGAAGAAGCTCAGAGAACAGAGGCATCTGCCTGAAGCCACAACTGTCCTCTTTCTCACCATTCATGCGCTTGCCACTGGACTTAGATTTCTAAGAAGCCAAATAAAGTAAAACATGTTACCTCACTCCGTGATCTGTGAGGTTCTCTTCAGCCTCCTGAACTTCACTAGGCCTCAGGCACAGGAGCCAGTGCCTACTTTTACAGCCGCCTTGTAGGGTAATAAGTGCTATTCTTGTAAGCAGAGGGACTCCAATCTCTTTAAATGCATGGGCTGGATGAACGTATCAGTCATAATGGTAGTAATCAGTAATAACAACGTGTTCCAAGTTTAAAAAGACACCTTACGTAAAATAGATAGCTAGTGGGAAGCAGCCACAGAACGCAGGGAGACCAGCTCGGTGCTTTGTGACCACCTAGAGGGCTGGGATAGGGAGGGTGGGAGGGAGACGCAAGAGGGAGGGGATATGGGGATATATGTATATGTATAACTGATTCATTTTGTTATACAGCAGAAACTAACACACCATTGTAAAGCAATTCTACTCCAATGAAGATGTTAAAAAAAAAAAAAAAGACACCTTCATGTGTCTCCAGAATGGTGCAACCCAGAGAAATGGAAGCAGAATGTGAAATACTCCCGAACTACAGATAATCATAATAGTTTGTACATATTGGGTATCTACAATGTACTGAAGGAATTATTCATTTAACCCTCATGATTCCCCTCAAGGAAGGTCCTACTATTTTTCTCATTCTATAGATAAGGAAACTGAAGTCCGAAGAGGAAAAGTAACTTGCCCAATATTACCCTGTGAATAAAGGATGGAGCCAGACTGGAACAAGGACATTCTGGCCCCAAAGCCCACCCTCTTAATCATTAACCACATAGGAGGGAAGCCCCAATTTTAATGTAAATGATCTATATAATATTGAAATAAAATGTAATAATTCTTCTCAGCTGTTTTACCAACAGAATCTTCCTCTGTCCAGAATACAAGAGAGCTAATTTGGAAGTAAGGGCTACCTACTTTCATCTGTATAGATGTGGCTATGAATTCTTTTGTTCCATCAAGTCAAATGAACACTAGGTTCACCACTGTTTAAGGCCCACAGTAGTGCTTGGTATGGACTGCACCCCCTTTTTCTCGGAAACATTTCTTAAATTTTGACAACTTGACAGCTCTTGGGAGCAACTCTCTCAAGACTTTCCACAAGCTCTCCAAGTGATGTAAGAGCTTGAGGTAGTTAAGAGGAGTGATGAGAAATTACTTCCAAGAGTACCAATAAATCAATAATCCAGAGTCACAGAAAGTCAAGATCAGAGGCAGATGTTGGCATTCCTTAACTGAGAAAAGAAGACTCCAGGACTCAATTCAAATTGGCTGTAGAAGTAGTGTGAAAGTCAGACCAAACCCCAACATTCCCTTGGGAACTTTTCCCCTTCTGAATTGCCTAGGACACCAGGAACCAAGTATCTCTGTGAGAGAAGTGTATCGATATATACATGTGTACCTTCTATCTTGTTTTGCATTTATCTTCCACTAAATCATGGTGATTACTTTGATGGAAAAGCCAATTTCAGACATATATTTCTTTCCCAGCACCTACAACACTACAAAGCAAAATAGATCCTTGATATACGTTTGTTGAAATGATGAGTGAATGAATAAATGACCCATCAGTCAGTTGAGGTACTACCATATTCCTTAATGGCCAGGTTATACAAGTAATATCTCATCATGACAATCCAACCCTTCCCTGCAGCCAACCAATGATTTCAAAATCATATGAAATATTCAAATGATTTTTATTCTGCTGACACTTTGTGATAATTGCTAGAAATTCTTTTCCCAGTAGGCAGAAGCTGGAGATGAAACAAAACCAATACTAAATTTCTTCATCAAGAATTGGAAAGTGAAAACAAAATGTCTTGAATACAGTAAAAGAGGGACATTTTGCAGAGCAGCTTAATATATTGCCCTGGAATGCCTAAAAGTATTTGTGTGATATTGTCAAGTAACTACTCAATAAATGCTTTAAAGCTTGTTTGGCTTGTTCAAACTTAAAATACTAAGAGAGGGACTTCCCTGGTGATCCAGTGGTTAAGACTCCATACTCCCAATGCAGGGGGCCCGGGTTCGATCCCTGGTCAGGGAACTAGTTCCCTGGTGCCACAACGAAGATCCCACATGCCGCAACTAAAGACCCAGCACAGCCAAATAAATAAATAAATATTTAAAATACTAAGAGAGAGAAAAGAGGTTTGGTTGATTTTTACAAATTCAATATCCAAAGTAGTATGGAAGGAAATAAAACAGCTGGGATTTGTGTAGTTGCTAATTTAGCTGAAGAATAGTCATCCAGCTAAGCAAAAATAATTCCTCTGCCACATCTGGAGGAACCAGATGCAGAAGGGAAGGTGTGGTTTGGTTGCCAAAAGGACATTTTCCTTACTGGAAAAAAAATACTTAATTTTATGCAAATTACTGTTTGGTCTTATCCTTATTTATTTATGTATTTCTTTTTCTGCTTCAAAGTGATGAAACATAAGAAGTGGGAAGGTGGTCTCAGGACTTTTATGAGATTAATAAAGCCAGGATTTCTTGGGAAAGAGACTGGCTGAATCTTGGCCAGGTGATGAGATACTATAAGGAGGTCAGTGTCCTAAAGTTTTCCAGTAAAAGCTGCAGGATGAGAAAGACTGCCAGTAGATTGTAAGGAGAGGCCAAGGGATTAGTCTACACTCTAAGAGTAATTGAAAATCGGGAAGTTTTGCTTAAAGGGAAAAAAGGAAAAGTTAAGTTACAAATAAACAATGATTGATAATAATCAAAGTCTAGTGGGACAAAGAACTTAACCCGAACATAGATTTTTTTACAGTAGTTCTTTGGATGTTGTTCTAAGTTCTCTACAGAGTATCACTTTCTATATTGCCTTTACTATTTTAAGAGTTAATTTAGATTTTCTTATTTGCATTTCTGTTTTTCTCAAAACGAGTGATTCTTGAAACTTATCTGGGTCGGAATCACCAAGGAGCTTTTTAAAAATGGAGATTCCTGGGCTTCCCTGGTGGCGCAGTGGTTGAGAGTCCGCCTGCCGATGCAGGGGACACGGGTTCGTGCCCCGGTCCGGGAAGATCCCACATGCCGTGGAGCGGCTGGGCCCGTGAGCCATGGCCGCTGAGCCTGAGCATCCGGAGCCTGTGCTCTGCAGTGGGAGAGGCCACAACAGTGAGAGGCCCGCGTACCGCAAAAAAAAAAAAAAAGCAGATTCCTGAACCCAAGGTCTCAAAGAGTCTAATTAGGTGGATATAGGGCTGGGGCTCAGGTCTCTGTGTTTTAACAAGGAAATAGGTCCTAGGTAATTTGATGCAAGGAATTCACATCTCACTTTTGAGAAACTACTCTTATGATTTATGAAGCAGGTAATGTCCTGGGTCTATGCATCTGGAACAAGGAATTACCACCAGATGGAAATTTATCAAAATTACAAGCATAGTGGAAAGGAGGACTCTGAGAGGTCAGAGGGTAGTGATTTTATCATTTAAACGTGATGTTGTCAAATAACTCCTCAATAAATGTTTCAAAACTTAGTTTATTCAAATTTAAAATATTAAGAATTTAGAGATTTGGATGAATTTTACAAATTCAATACCAAAAGTAATGTGGAAGAAAAATAAGGAGTGGATTTGTATAATGGCTAATTTATTAGAGTTTTGAAGTCCAGGACACAAAGAAACGGAACCCAGAGAGAAGGCTGGAGAGCTACAGAAACTCGTTTTACCTACTTTTCAATTCTGCCAGCCTCTCCCTAGAAGTAATGACGTGATAATAAACTTCAAACTAATTTTTAATGCCCACAATTTAGAAATCACTATTTGGTTGCGAATCTCCATTTCGCCTTATTTCACCTACCTCTCCAGGTGAGGCATGTCCAAATCTGCCTTACAAGTTCAAAGCATGTTCTTCTGATTTCATTGCAACCTCTCCCTCAACTGAAAAGACAGGGGAAGAAAACTGAATTGAATGACAAGGAACCTAGCACTGGACAGCATTTTGCCCCCTCCCAAATATGCACATGCCTCCTTCTCTCCCTCCTTTTATGAGTATGAGAGTTCCATGTAACAGTACAGTCCCAATACCAGGAATCTTTGTAATTTTCCTTTGTGGAATACCTGGGCTACTGTAGGTCAATAGAAAAGTAGGAAGAATGGCTTCTTACCTAGATTCTGCCGAGGAATATCTATTTTTCACTGACCCATCAGGATACCCATTCACCCAGAGAAGTAATATGAGCTGAGACATACTAAGACACATCCCTTCTTAGAGAAGCTCAGCCCACACTGGCTCTGTAGAATCAAAGATTTCTCAGAGGGCCCATTTCCTAAAGCTTTTGTCATTTCAGAAGCTTTTCTGGCCCCTCTCTGCAAGGTCTCCACCTTAGTTATGCAGCTGTTAGCACCATGACAGCCATCAAAGAGTACATGCTTTGGGCAACGCAACCTCTTGCAGTGGGGAAGTGTTTGACTCAGAAAGTCACAGTCTTCCATACGGATCTCTCATCTTCCCGTCTGTCAGTGACAGCAGATGGTACAAGGCATCAAACCCTTGCAGGAAGCCGCTGCCCTATAGCATGGTATGAGAAAGCATGGAGCATTGGGCTTCAGACACTAATTGCCTGACCAACAGCAAATCACTTAGCCTCTTTAAGCATCATTTTCCTCCTCTATTAAAGGGGTATTCCTACCTTCTGGGTTTGTGAGAATTTGAGATAATGTATTCAAAATGCCTGGGATATAATAGTTGATCAATAAATGGCAGTTATTATTTTATGCATGAGCCTTAGGCTAATGTATGTGTGAACATTTAGTTATTAATTAGAAGGTAAATGAAAGCTGGCTAGAGGGAATTGCATTTGACCTTTAGCAAATTATTTCATTTAGATGCACTGATGCAAAACTATCACATCTTATGAAGAAAGACAAAAATAAATCTGGCTGACAAATGATATTTTAATAAATACTCAACCCCCCACCAACATCACATCACAGTCTATGGCCACCCCACTGTAATTTGTATGCCATTTGGGGAGGCTTTGTGCCTTTCCCTCTCTTGTCAAAGTCTGGCTGATTGGGGGCCGGATTCAGCTTGTAAAATCTTTTTTGAGTGCCTGCATCTAGTGACTGCTCCAAAAAAAGGTACTCTCGATGCTTTTTCCCTTCAAATAAGCTTGCCACCAAATCAACTTGAGTGTACTGGGGTTGGTAGAGTCTCTCTAAATTACTCCCACACTGAGATCAGTTCAGCTGGTATAAAGTGATGCAGGAGCCTGATGTACCCATCCTTACATGCCCCATTTTATTGACAGGCAAAGAGAACCTGCCGCAGTCCATATAAAGTATTGATACCTTATAACATGGGGGCAGTGTTATGAGATTTACTTTGCTTGCAGAACTATGGTCTATTACAGAGAGAACAGCATAGCTGTTCCAGCTGATGAGAGAAAGGGAGAAAGAAAAAATGACCAGGGCTTGCTACAGACTGGAAAAAGAAGAGACACAGATGCATCATGACCCTATCTTGGAAATCTAGAGACTAGATTGATGAGTGAGAAAAGAAGGAGAGTCCCAGGGAAGGATGAGGATCCATGAAGGCATTTCTGGGGAGGGCAATGCACAAAAGAAGAGGTTGAGAGGGAGTAAGAGGCTGGGGCTGCCATTCTTTGAAGAACAGTCAGGCACAAAGAACTGACTGGCAGCCTTGGGGAAGAATGGAGCTAAGGCTACCAAGCTTAAAAAAAAATAGAACTAGAAGAGAAAAGAAAGGGGAGCTGTAAGGGGAATCAATTGCTGATACTACTCTGTTAGAAAAGATTTCAGATCCCATGACTAAAAGAAAAGAGATTTGTGTTTTTCACGCTGAATCACATGTAAATGGTGTTATCGCGGCCTCATCTGGAGTGTCTCTGCCTCTCGACCTACCTACCTGGGATGAGGATGTTAGAAATCCAACCCCGTGAATTCTGCAAAAGGGCTCTGATTAACCTTAGAAAGCTCCGACTGTACAAGCAGCCAATATAATAAGCTCGTATGTTGTGACTGATTACACCCATTACCATTCCTGCATATTTCTGCCTTCTAATGCCCACAGAAGAGCGGGAAGGAGAGTTAGGCAAACATTTCTGGGACTGGTTTTATTAAGCTAATATACCAGGCATTGCCCATTTTGCATCCTGAGAAGCCATCAATCGCTTTAAACTTAGCATTTTCATTAGAAATCATCTATTTTAAATAATTATACAGTAAATCTTTGAAGTGCTTCTTATCCCAGGACCTCAAAATACATTACTATTGCTGCGGAATCTCAGCATTTGGTAGATAGTATTACATTAATTTTCTAGATGCTTAAACTAAAGCATCTAATGGTGAAATGCAAAATCAGCCATAAAGGCAGGAAAGCAGTTCAGAGCACTCTGGGCCAAGCGCTTACCATTCACCTATATAACTATGCTTATTGATACACGCTGCTATCCAGATGCACGATTATGATCTAGGGGCAAGTGAAGACTTTGACTGTCGATTTGGAGAGGACATCAGTCACGTGGGTGGCTTCCTGACATGTTTTAGATATGCTTCTTATGTTTGGGGAGCAGCTCACTTTCCTATCTCCCTTGCAGCGCAGGGAAGACATGTGACCTGGGGTCTGCCAAGCAGATGCACTGGTCGAGCAGCAAGTCTAGTTCCTGGTGCAGATGTTCAGCAGAACAGATTATAGTGTCAAGTGCATGGTGGTGGCAGCACTGGCTTCCCCATCAGACCAGTCTGAAGGCACAGTTGTAGGCAAGTTTCTGGAAGTTTAGCCTCTAGCCTGGTTCTTTTGTCCTATCAATGATTGTTTGAATTCCCCTGTACACTTTTAACAAACCCCTTCCCTGCACAATAAGCTAGACACAGTTTCTGTCACTTGCAGCTAAAAACCCTGACAAGAATTCCTTTACATCCTATGGAAAATAGAGGTTTGCAGACTTCCTTTGTACTTT
This sequence comes from Physeter macrocephalus, assembly GCF_002837175.3. Classification (NCBI taxonomy): domain Eukaryota; kingdom Metazoa; phylum Chordata; class Mammalia; order Artiodactyla; family Physeteridae; genus Physeter; species Physeter macrocephalus. The sequence goes on from NC_041215.1 coordinate 109,364,173, forward strand.
TAGATAGGTTGATAACTAATTATTAATTCTTTTTTGAAATTGAATGTCAATTTACTCAATTGGTATTTGGTATTTATAAATACCTAATATTTATTGAGCACTGACTAAGTACAAAACTCTTTGCTAAGTATTACAGGAAATATTTGTTGAATGCCTACTATGTGCTATATATCACACTAAGGGTTAGGGATATGAGAAAAATAAGCAAAAGCAGATATAGCCACTACTCCTCAAGAGTTGACAGTCTACAGGGAAAGGCAGACGATAATTGAGGAATCACACTCAAAACTGTAAAACTGCTACAGTGATAAGTAATGTGAAGGGCTGAGAAAGCATCCCTGAGGGAAATATATGTTAGCATGAGATATGCCTTTGAAAAGAGCATGCTAGGTTTAGTCAGAAAACAAATGGAAGGGAAGTGAAAACAAATGAAGACAGACCAGTTAGGAGGTAGTATTACTTACTCAGGAGGGAGATAACAGTAGCTTAGACTAGGCTGGTAGGGGTAGAGTTAGAGAAATAAGGACAGACTCAAGAGATATTAAGGTGGTAAGATCAAGAGGACTTAGCAATGGACTGGATATGGGAAATGAGGTAATGTCATAGGTGACTCCAGGTATCCGACTTGAGCCACTGGTTAGATGGTGTTATCTGTCCCTGGGAGAACACTGGGAGAAAATCAGGTTTTATAGGGACAACATGAGCTCCATCTCACATGTGTTAAATGAGTTGCCTTTAAAGCATCCATTAGGTCTGGAGCTCAGAAGAGAAGACTGGGCTGAAGGCATGAAAGAGTCCTTGTGTAATTGAAGTCATTGTATGGATGCGATTTCTTAGGGAAGAATATAGCCCAAGACCGAAGGGATGGCCTTGGTCCTCATCTTAAGGAGTGTCAAGTATAGGTCTAAAAATTCAGGAAGCCACCCGTCAATGGTTAACAAAAGGTAATGATAGTCTGCCTAGAAAACATCAACAAGGTGAAATGCCTTAATCCAAGGAACACATCTAGATTCTCTAGCTACAAACTCCTCTGTGACAGGGATCACACACTCAAGGGCCTGGCCAGTCTGCTGTTCAGTTAAGGGGCCAAGCAGGGGCTGTGGCGTATAGTAGATGACATGTCCCATCTAAAGTGGGCAGTTGCTTCTAAGCTCAGGCAGGTTATTCCCAGACATGATACCTGTATCCATGAACCTCTGTTGAGTCTCCCACTTTTTAAAATACCTATTGTGTTTTGCACTAACTTGAAGGGACCTTGACGGAAACAGTATTTAACCAGATTTCTAGAGTCAGAACCCAATTCTCTGCTTCTGACTTGGAAACAATCTTCAATTACTGTAAATTATTTTCCCAACTAAAATCCCCTATCTTTCCCTTTCCAAATAGCATTGATAGCCCCAGAAGACTATTCTCCTACCCCAAACACTTTCCCTGGCTATTAATACTGTTCCTAAAACTATTTTCCACTGTCTAACACTCTACCATAGTTGGTCCTCCCTAAAACCCCCTCTGTTATTCAACTCTATCCTGAAGGTAAGGGTATCACGGCTATTACAGCCCCATGGTGTGGGATGCAGGGATAACTGAGCAGATGAACAAAGACTAATCATCTCCTGCCACTATAGGACAGCTTGGGATCAGGACCAGGAAGGTAGGCTAGCCCAGATGAAGGGACAGTCTGGAAGACAACGACAGAAGTGAAGACTACAGAGTTCTAGGGTAATCTTGAAGATGACCTAGGACAGCGGGAAAAAAGAGAGAAAAACTAGAAAATAATGGGAGACACTAGCTCTCAATGTTAATTAGTTCTGGCCTCTGATTTTTTATTTATTTATTTTTGCCACTCAGCTCCAGTATATCTACCTGCAGGTCTGGAAGGTATTTTCCATTTATATGCGTTCAGAATTTTTTTTTTTTTTTTGCCTTCTCAATATTCCTTTGCAGTGATACATTCCATGTGCTAATTATAACTGCCAGCTATTGACTAAATCTGATATGTAGCTGAACTGGATTTATTTCTTAGGTTAGTATTACCACACACACACATAATCGCTCACACAAAATAAAAACCTTCCTTTCCCATTCCTACTTCTCTAGCCCCAAACCGTAATTATTAAACAAAGAAACATGAAACGAACAGACCATCAATACATGTGTGTAGTAAAGCAACTACTGGGATTTGCTCTGCTTCATCATATACCAGGTAAGTCAACCACACGCCTTGCTTTGTGTTGCAGCTCTCAAGGCGAATCTCTTTTGGGAGACATTACACAGCGCCTGAAACAGAACCACTGTTGGTATTTGCTAAGGTATCTTGGTGTAGGTAAGAGCTTCCCCCCAAATTCCCTTTCCGTCAACATTTGGCAAGACTTCTGTCAACAAAAATTACAACAACCAACACCTAACAGAGTGTCTAGCACATAGTCAATACTCAATACTTCTTTTTTAATCACAAGACAATCAAATGAAAATGAGCCATGTCTAATCTAATAATGAGTGAATATAGTAACACACTTAGTGCCAAACACATAAGTGCTATATAAATATTAGCTATCAGTGTTATTATTATTATCTAGAGTCACTGTTGCTTCTTGTTCCATTATGGGAACCCAGAAGGGCCTCTCCCACTTCCTTCTCTCACTCCATGCCTCTTATTTAAATACTATCAAAACTTTCAAATTTAAACCACCCCTCTTCCTCTCCCTCGCCCTCTCACTCTTTCTCTCTCTCCCTCCCTCTCTCTGTCTCTCTCTCACACACACACAGTGAGAGAATGTGGTCTCTCATGCATTGCTGATGGAAGTGTAAGCAGCACAGCTCCCACAGAGGGAAATTTGGACACATCTATCAAAATTACAAATACAAATACTTTTCAACCCAGAAGGTCACACTGGAGAATTTATCCTACAGATTAACTCATACCCACATGATAAACCATACGTAAAATGTTATTCATTTGCAGACTTGTTTGAAATGGCAAAATGGGAATCAAACCAAGTGTCCATCAATAGGGAACTTATTAAATAAACCTTGCTACAAGCATAGAATCTGAGTACTACACAGCAATGAAAAATTTTAAATGAGGAAGATTTCCTTGTACTTTTATGAGATGATCTCCACAATATATTGCTAAGTTTAAAAATAATAAGGCAAAGGAGAACAGTACATAAAACATTCCAGATTTGGCATAAAAGTGAGGGGGGAGTGGGTAAGTATATATATTTGTATTTGTTTTACATTAAGAAACTCTGGAAGGGTATGGAGGAAAATAGGAGGAATTATGGTCATGGCAGGAAATGGAGAATTAGGCAGGTAATGGAGAGAGGAAGCAAGGAATGAAGGGAAAATATTTTACTATAATATTTTTAATTGTCTATTCAAAATAGATATAGATAGATGATAGATAAGTGATAGGTACCTGGATAGATAGATAGGTAGATAGATAGATAGACAGATAGATAGATAGATAGATAGATAGGTATAGATAGATAACCCACCTTTCTTTTAAATGAAAAGAAAATCTGGTCTTATGACTATCTAAGGAGTAGATTCACCTGTCAGTGCTCTGTAGTTGGAGTGGATGCCCAGGAAGTTCAGCATCTGGAACAGTCTGTCCCCGCCCCTCCAGGCTGCTTCCCCTACCTACTGTGGGATGATGGGGACTTTGAGATGGGTAACTGTGCCTAGAAAGCTGGACACCTGTATTGGTTAACTTAATACAGTCTGCTGGGCTCTGGCCTTGTTCTCACATCTATATATTCCTTCTGGGACATAAGAGTATAAATTAAGAAGAATCTCTAGGGGCACAGACTCAATATTATAACTCTTCATTTCTTTGCTTTCATCAAAAGTTTAAATTCAGACTTTTAATGTGATTTGCAAATAGCTTTGTGTGATATGACATTGGAGGTCAGAGGACTTCTCAATCCATCTGAACATACATAAACACACTGCAACAAAAATCCATTGAAAGTAGAAATCACATGCCGCGGAGCGGCTGGGCCCGTGGGCCACGGCCGCTGAGCCTGCGCGTCCGGAACCTGTGCTCCGCAACGGGAGAGGCCACAACAGTGAGAAACCCGCATACCGCAAAAAAAAAAAAAAGTAGAAATAGCTAATCCTTTACATGGGGTGAATAAATAATTCACCTCCAGGCTCTCCCGCCATAAATCAGTTGTGCCGTTATCAGATGCCAACGCTGGAATAGGAAAGCAAAGCAGCTGTATTAAACTTTGACAATAAAAAAAAAAAAAGAAAGAATGGATAAAGTGGAGATGAACCATTTGTTTTCTTTCCACGTAGTTGTCTAAACAGACTATGTAATGAACAAGCTGGGAAGAAACCAGTGACTTAATGCTCTTCTGATGAAAACTTTTCCTGATTTTTTACCTCAGGTAAAGGATGGATCTGATTCACACTTTAAGGGCTCCAGTAGTGGCACGTGCCAACAATCTGATGTGACTCAGGCACCTACACAGGCTCATCCCTGCTCCAGTGAGAGACCCACTGGCAACTTGGCTCCCTCAAGCTCAGCTGGAGGAGGAAGGAAAGGCTCAGGGACAGAATAATTCAGGACTCATTCTACACCGAAAAGGCCTAAGGAAGAGAGGTGCTCCCATACCTCCTGTAGTCAGGAAAAGTCAGGAAGGCTATGGAAGAGCTTTAAGGATGAAGAGGACCCAGGCAGGAAACGAGGCTCAAGTCAACCCAGCCACTTCCATGCAGATGACCCCTTAGAGCAAGACTTCCTAAAATTCAGTTAACAAATGTTTACACGGGGCTTGCTTTGTGCCAGGCACAGTTCTAAGTGCTTCAGACACCAACTCCGTAAATCCTCACCACATCCCCTTGAGGTAGCTTCTATTGTTAGCTCCATTTTACTGGGGAGGAGATTAAGGTGCAACATAATTAAGAAACATGCCCAGTTTTAGTCAGCTGTGGATGAGGAAGCCCAAGGAAAACAAGTGACTAGAGATAAGAGCCTTAAGGTTAACAGAGCCGCCCTGATAATTATCATTAGCAATTCCACTCCAAGGTATATACCCAAAATAGTCGAAAACAATTGTTCAGACAAAACCTGGACACAAATGTGAAGAGCAGCACTATTCACAATAGCTAAAAGGTAGAAACAATCCAAATGTCTATCAGCTGGATAACAAAATATGGCATTTCCATATAATGTAATATTATTCAGCCATACAAAAGAATGAGATACTACATGTCACAGCATAGATGAATCTGAAAACCATTATGCTAAGGGCACATAGTGTGTAATCCCATTTACATGAAACATCCAGAAGAGGCAAATCTATAGAGACAGAAAGCAGATTCGTGGTTCGCAGGGCCTGAGGAGAAGGAGGAAATGGGAAGTGATGGCTTAATGGGTTTGGGGGTGTCCTTTGGGAGTGATGAAAATACTGGACCTAGGTAGTGGTGATGGTTGCATAACATTGTGAATGTACTAAATGATACTGAATTACATACTTTAAGATGGTTAAAGTGTTGAATCTTAGGTGACTTTTACCTAAAAAAAACTACCTCAGTGGTTTTATAAAATAATTATTTCTTCTCAGTCACATATCTGTGGGTCATCTGGGGGTAAGGTGATCTAGTGTGAGCTAGGCGGGGCTTGGTTCTGGGCTACAGGTTGGATCCAGGTCACCTCACATGTCTCTCCTCCTCTCACCAGTAGGCTGGACAGGGCATATTCTCCTCACAGTGACAGCAGAAGCACCAGAGGGCACCCCAACACTCAGACACATTTAAATGGCTTGCATCCCCTTGGCCAAAACAAGTCACACGGCTGAGCTCAAAAACAAAGGGCAGGGAAGCACACTCCACTACTGGGGAAAGGAACTATTGATACAAAGATGAGTGACAACATGGATGAACCTGGAAGACATTATGCTAAGTGAAATAAGCCAGACACGGAAGACAAATACTATATGATCTCACTTAGATGTGGAATCTACAAAAGCCAAACTCATAGAATCAGAGAATAGAATGATGGTTGCCAGGGGCTGAGGGTTGAAGGAAATGGGGAGATGCTGGTCAAAGTGTACAAGCCTTTGGTTATCAGATGAATAAGTTCTGGGAGTCTAATGTACAGCCTGGTGATTACAGTTAATAATGCCATCTTGTATACATGAAATTCACTAAAAGAGTAAATCTTAAATGTTCTTACCACAGAATAGAAGGTAACTATGTGAGATGATGAATGTGTTAATTAACTTGATTGTGGAAATCATTTCATAATAAATGTGTATATTAAATTATCACATTGCACACCTTTAAAAGTCACATTGTACATCCCAAATATATACAATTTTGATTTGTTAATTATACCTCAATAAAGCTGGAAATAAAAAAATAAGAATGATTTTTTTAAAGTTGAATTGTAAAACACAAAGATAAAGAAAGGAGTAAGGAATTGGGAACTTGAATGCAATCCACCTCAGCTTTTTCCCTACACAGTTGACCGCTTCACTCTTTACTCCTAAATGGCAAGAATTCCTCCATATCTTTTCCACCAGCTTTCATGATATTTTAGAGCAAAGGGCCTCCTTCTAAGGAATGTGACCCATTTTCACTCAAGGTACTCTTATTGAATTGTACAAAACACAGATCAAAGTGAGTGTTTATAATTCAGCTGGGCTCTTCTAATGTTTAGCAGATGGAATGGATGAGTTCCAAAGCAGTTATAGGAGCCTTGGTATCAGATAGCACATTTTCAGGTGTGTAGATCTCCCCACCATACTTAGTGGCAGATTTAAAATCCCACCATCAGTCAAGGGGAAGAGAGAGGACATGGAGGATTGTGTAGGAATTTCATGGGCCAGTCCTAGAATCAGCAAACACTTCTACCTATATTCTATTGGCCAGAATTCAGTCATATGGTTGCAAATTTTATAGGTGCAAAGGAGACTGGGAAATGCGATCCAGCTGTATGCCTAAGAGGAAGAGAGAACTGGTAAAGTGAATAGTTAGCTAGTCTCTGCCATATTCTACATTAAGCTGTCTTTATCTGAATGTCAAACCATCTAAAGTTAGCTTCAGAAAAGTGCTAATCTCTTGTTTGTGGGAGTTTAGAGGACCACGTCTCCAAGGCTGGAGGAATAAAGGAAAGTCTGGCACCAGGTTTGAGGACATTGAGCAGCTAGAGAAGTAGGGACCACAATAGCATGAACAAAACTCGGCTCAAAGAAATGTAGAACTGTACCACAACTTGAAGAAAAAGCACCAATGAGGTGAGGCACCAATGACCTTCAAGATTCCAATGCCTGGAATTCAAACAAGAAAACAAGTGAGTTCTTAGAGGCAAATACCATTCAATGACAAAAGCGTTGACTTCATTTCACTCGAGTCTGCCCTGGGAAAGCAAGACTTCCGTATATGTTACAGAGTTCACCATTCCATTAATGGCTTGCTCCTGTCACCCTAAATAAATTGAAGCTTGAACAAGCAATGTAATCAAAATGATTTGGACACAAAAGTCTTTCTTCTCTTTCTTTCCCACTCCTTTTGCCCGCCTCCCCCCTCATAACAGCTGACCTGAAGGAAGTAAAGGAAAAGCTAGGCTGAGGATGCTGGTAACACCTCCAAGGCCAATGAAAGACAAAATGAATTCAAAAATTATACTTCCAAAGTACTCATCATGCTTCCCCAAGCTGGCAAGTTCCTTCTTTCTAGACAATGACCCAGCCTTCCCCCCTGAAATTTCAAGCCGGTTGCTATTTCCACCTTTCTCACCCGGAGGCTTTATTATCTTAAGGTGAGAAAAGTTTCTTCAGCAGAAGTCTGCCTGGGAGAGAAATCCGAGTTATATAAGCAGTGCTGATGTGTACTGGAGATGGAAGCGCATCCCCAGCTGCCACATCGGAAAGAAAAAATGTAAACTCAGACGCAATTATTAAGGTAGGTTGGATGTCTGTTCAGCCAGCCCTCTTTTTTTTTTTTTTTAACTCTCAGATACTACTGTAATGAAAGCCACCACAAGTTCTCAGCAAATCACAGCTTCGAAGGAAAATGTCAATCCCTATCAAACCCCAGTGAATTGTTGCAGCTGATGGAAATCTAAATTCATCAGTTACTTTCCCCATTTCCCCCTCCATCCGCTCCAACCAACTGCCTCCTCCTCCAACTCACCCAAGAGTGCAGGAACAGAGATGCAAATCAATGCCTGGGGGACATCCCATCAGACAATGGGAAGGTCTAAAGAAAGGTTAAAGCAGAAAGGGAATGAAATTTATAGACTTAGCATTAAAATCTTAAAGGACCTTAGGAAGAGCAATGAATCTGATGTTAGGAAAGGCAGGAGCTGCCAGAGGCCATGGCAGGAAGGCCTGACACGGGCCATAAATCTAAGCTTAGGAGCAGAAAAAATATAGGCTTCTTTTCAGGCTGAGGCCGCATGATGCAAAGATTCCAACCTGGACTTGAAAAGAGGCAAGGCCACAGAGGCATGGTGGGGAAGAAGCGGACAGGGGACTGCAAATGAGGAACGAAAAGAGCAGCAGATTGTGTGGGTGGGAGCGGGGAGCCAGCTCGGGCCTGCGGAGGCCGGCAACAAAGACACCAGCAACACACATTTGGCTGCGGGGGGAGCTTGAAACTGATCCCCAAAGAAAGAAACAGAAAAGCTGTGGTTGCTCCTTGTTGCATCTATGTTTGCTCCTGGTTGCAGACTAACCTTGTAAGCGACCAGAATCAACACAAAAAGCCAGGCAGCTGGGGGCAAAACAAGGTTGTGGAGGGGTCAA
>NC_041215.1:109373026-109376007 GCF_002837175.3 Physeter macrocephalus
TTGGGGGTGGGGAGGGTCAGAAGATTGGGGGTGGGAGAGTCGGAAGATTGGGGGTGGGAGTGTCAGAAGATTGGGGGTGGGGAGCTTGGGAAAGGCAGCAGTATCCAATGGTTATGACACAGCTGGGCAGCCAAGAACTCCCAGGGTTGTCGAGAATTTTCATTCACTCATTCTGTGTATTTGGGGGTTTTGTTTTTGTTTCTTTCAATTATGCCCTCTGGGGCCAAAATATACTACATTAAGACACTAATTAAAATGCATAAAACCATTGCAACTGAAAATAACATACCATGAATTATTACGAAAATGCCAAGCTCAAGTGGCCTTCCCCCTGGGACAGGGCTCACTGGAAACACAAAGTTGGCACCACTTTGATTGTCAGGGCTCACACCAGCTTCACCCATTTCCTAGGGTGAGGCAGTCTTTTCTCTGCCTCAGTTTCCCCCAGAGGAAAAGAAGTAAGGAGATCTCTTTCACAGTTCACAATCAGCAGGAAAGGACTGATTGAATTAATATCTTCACAGTACACTTCCAACCTTTGAAATTAAGTTATTGCTAATGTTAAATAAATATATACCCAACTCACTTATGTAATGTAACTCTTTCAGTGTTTTAAAATATAAAAATCAATATAGCTTTTCCATGTCTTACATCCCTCTCCACTCCATTTACTTTCTATATTCTGCATTTCTTCTCTTTGGCTTTCCTAATGGCTTTCCCCTACTTATCAAATTTCTGTCCACTTTTCTTTCCTAGTGTCCATCATCTCTCTCCTTTCCGCCATTCGACTCTCCTCAATTTCTCGCTTCTCCTATTTGTCTTGGAAACTAGAGTGCACCTCATATGCAATGTCATTTCATAGGTGAGTACATATGGTCATTAATATTCATTAGTTTTCTTAATCTCTAGTAAAAATAGAATAAAACATGCTACCTTTCCATGTGTCAGACTAGTTGATTACCAGAATATATATTTAAAGTATAAAACTCTCCTTCTAGAGAGAACCTAGAGGTCAGAAACCTCTGGGTGGTTGATGCTTTCCTTGGACCAACCAAGGTAAAGGGAAATCAGCAAAGTTAAGAGATAATCTTGGGGGAGAAATATAAGCCTCAAAGTGATCAGCATAACTATAGCCTTCAGCAGTGAATTCACCTAAGTGATGATCATCTTTTCACATCCTAGACTCACCAGCAGATCAAAGGGATTTCTGCAAAAAGTTAAGAATCTTAGACTCTAGAACCTAACCTGCAGTGTTTCATGTTGCCTGTAAAAAGTCAATGTGGATCAGGAAAAAAACTGGCTGTTATGACTCACACCCCGCATGTACTATGTTAAAACCCAGAAAGAAGCCAAAATGTCTCTGTAGAAGAAAAAGGCTGTGTAAAGAGTAAAAAATAAAATAAAGAGATGGAAAAGTAAACGCCATCTCAGATGTAAGGATATTCAGATATTTAGGACCTCCCATAAGAAATAACTTCTTTTTTTTCTTAAGTCAATGGAGCCATAAATAAATGAACTTAATCTGACTTCTAACTAGCTCATTTGGTGAAAAGCTAGTGGACTAGAAGTTTATTTGCAGAACTGGGATCTTTCAGCAACTCAATAACAGGCTTCCTGTTTTACTTTGGGCAAGTTATTCAACTACTTGATATCTAAAGTTACTCATCTGTAACACGAGTAAAACAATATGATAGCCATGTTATTTTTGGCTCTTGGGCTGCTCCCAACCTTGAATGTGTAACTGAATCTCACAGAGGAATTTCACAAAATTAATGAATATCTACGAATGCTAAAGGCCCTCAGGTCAATGTTGACTTCATGGAGTTATAACTATAGAGTAGCTGTTAATAGCCCTGGTGCCACCACCCTCTCTCCTAATCATTACTATTTCTGTCTGGTGTGTCCCTTCTGTTTAAGAATCCATCTGTCCCTCCCCTCCTAGAAGACTTTCTCTCCATTCCACCATCCATCTGAGCCCTTACCACAGCTTTCCTCTAGAATGCATAAGATACCTTGCTGACCTTGACTTGCCTCTGCTTCCTCCCTCTGTAACACCTTATAAGCTGGCTTCTGTCCATCACTCTATATGGTTTTCTTTGTATCAAACTCAATAGTTCCCTGATGTACAAATTTTCCTACAAAGATGTGTTCTTCTCACCACTTTTTCTGGTGCTGTGAAGGTTGATGTCTAGACTTCAGAGATGCTTCCATGTAGTAGATCACCTCCAACCTTTCTGATGACTCCTTGGCAAATTCTTATTTCTCTTCCTGCCCAACCATCATCCTTTCTAATTCTTTCTAATAAATGGCTCACCTAATCATATACTTTTTCTATTAACTGTCTGTATAATCTCCAGCTTCTGTTCTTTATCACTTTTAGATCTGTAGCATGAATTCTGTTGAGGATACATGTGTCACTTATCCATTGTCACAGTAGTAATGCATAACAAACCACCTTAAAACTTAGTGGTCTAGAGGGGAGACCTTCAAGATGACAGAGGAGTAAGACAGGGAGATCACCTTCCTCCCCACAAATACATCAGAAATACATCTACATGTGGAACAACTTCTACAGAACACCTACTGAACGCTGCCAGAAGACCTCAGACTTCCCAAAATATATATATTTTTTTCCTTTTTCTCTTTTTGTGAGTGTGTATGTGTATGCTTCTTGGTGTGAATTTGTCTGTATAGTTTTGCTTTTACCATTTGTCCTAGGGTTCTGTCTGTCCGTTTTGGGTTTTTTTTAGTATAGTTTTTAGCGCTTGTTATCATTGGTGGATTTGTTTTTGGTTTGGTTGCTCTCTTCTTTCTTTCTTTTTTTAAATTACTTATAATTTTTAATATTTTTTAATTCTTATTTTAATAACTTTATTTCTTTTTATTTTATTTTTTCTTTCTTTCTTTTTTTCTCCCTTTTCTTTTTTTCTTTTTTTTCTTTGGTACTCGGGCCTCTCACTGTTGTGGCCTCTCCCGTTGGG
>NC_041215.1:109376183-109377116 GCF_002837175.3 Physeter macrocephalus
TCACGGGCCCAGCCGCTCCGCAGCATGTGGGATCTTCCCGGACTGGGGCACAAACCCATGTCCCCTGCATCGGCAGGCGGACTCTCAACCACAACGCCACCAGGGAAGCCCTCTCCCTTTTCTTTTGAGCCATGAGGCTGACAGGGTCTTGGTGCTCCGGCTGGGTGTCAGGCCTGTGCCTCTGAGGTGGGAGGGCCAAGTTCAGGACATTGGTCGACCAGAGACCTCCCAATTCCATGTAATATCAAACAGAGAAAGCTCTCCCAGAGACCTCCGTCTCAACGCTAAGACCCAGCTCCACTCAACAACCAGCAAGCTACAGTGCTGCACACCCTATGCCAAACAACTAGCAACACAGGAACGCAACCCCACCCATTAGCAGAGAGGCTGCCTAAAATCATAATAAGGTCACAGACACACCAAAATATACCACCAGATGTGGTCCTGCACACCAGAAAGACAAGATCCACCCTCATCCACCAGAACACAGGCACTAGTCTCCTCCACCAGTAAACGTACACAATCCAGTGAACCAACCTTAGCCACTGGAGGCAGACACCAAAAACAATGGGAACTACGAACCTGCAGCCTGTGAAAAGGAGACCCCCAAAACAGTAAGTTAAGCAAAATGAGAAGACAGAGAAACACACAGCAGATGAAGGAGCAAAGTAAAAATGCATCAGACTAAACAAATGAAGAGGAAATAGGCAGTCTACCTGAATAAGAATTCAGAGCAATGATAGTAAAGATGATCCAAAATCTTGGAAACAGAATGGAGAAAATACAAGAAACGTTTAACAAGGACCTAGAAGAAATAAAAAGCAAACAAACAATGATGAACAACACAATAAGTGAAATTAAAAATTCTCTAGAAGGAATCAATAGCAGAATAACTGAGACAGAAGAACAGATAAGTGACCTGGAAGATAAAAT
>NC_041215.1:109377365-109378485 GCF_002837175.3 Physeter macrocephalus
TTGTGCCCCGGTCCGGGAAGATCCCACATGCCGCGGAGCGGCTAGTCCCGTGAGCCATGGCCACTGAGCCTGTGCATTCGGATCCTGTGCTCTGCCACGGGAGAGGCCACAACAGTGAGAGGCCCGCATACCGCAAAAAAAAAAAAAAAAAAAAAAAAAAAAAAAATTAAATGCAAAGAAAAAATATTAAAAGCAGCAAGGGAAAAACAACAAATAACATACAAGGGAATCCCCGTAAGGGTAACAGCTGATCTTTCAGCAGAAACTCTGCACGCCAGAAGAGAGTGGCAAGACATATTCAAAGTGATGAATGGGGAAAACCTAACACCACGATTACTTTTCCCAGCAAGGATCTCATTCAGATTCGACAGAGAAATTAAAATCTTTACAAACAAGCAAAAGCTAAGAGAATTCAGCACCACCAAACCAGCTTTACAACAAATGCTAAAGGAACTTCTCTAGGCAGGAAACACAAGAGAAGGAAAAGACCTACAATAACAAACCCAAAACAATTAAGAAAATGGTAACAAGAACATACATATCAATAATTACCTTAAATGTAAATGGATTAAATACTCCAACCAAAAGACATAGTTCCGACCACAACACTATGAGACTAGATATCAATTACAGGAAAAAATCTGTTAAAAATACAAACACATGGAGACTAAACATTACTTAATAACGAAGTGATCACTGAAGAAATCAAAGAGGAATTCAAAAAATACCTAGAAACAAATGACAATGGAGACAGGACGACCCAAAAGCTATGGGATGCAGCAAAAGCAGTTCTCAGAGGGAAGTTTATAGCAATACAATCCTACCTCAAGAAACAGGAAATAACTCAAATAAACAACCCGACCTTGCGCCTAAAGCAATTAAAGAAAGAAGAACAAAAACCCCAAAGGTAGCAGAAGGAAAGAAATCTTAAAGATCACATCAGAAATAAATGAAAAAGAAATGAAGGAAATGATAGCAAAGATCAATAAAACTAAAAGCTGGTTCTTTGAGAAGATAAACGATATTGATAAACCATTAGCCAGACTCACCAAGAAAAAAAGGGAGAAGACTCAAATCAATAGAATTAGAAATGAAAAAGGAGAAGTAACAACTGACACTG
>NC_041215.1:109378699-109379894 GCF_002837175.3 Physeter macrocephalus
AAAGAGGAAATCAAAAAATACCTAGAAACAAATGACAGTGAAAACACGACCACCTAAAACCTATGGGATGCAACAAAAGCAGTTCTGAGAGGGAAAATTATAGCAATATAATCCTACCTCAAGAAACAAGAAACAACTCAAATAAACAACCTAACCTTACACCTAAAGCAATTAGAGAAAGAAAAACAAAAAAACCCCAAAGTTACCAGAAGGAAAGAAATCATAAATATCAGATCAGAAATAAATGAAAAAGAAATGAAGGAAAATATAGCAAAGATCAATAAAATTGAAAGCTGGTTCTTTGAGAAGATAAACTAAATTGATAAACCATTAGCAAGACTCATCAAGAAAAAAAGCTTCCAAAATATAGCAGAGGGAGGAACACACCCAAACTCATTCTACGAGGCCACCATCACCCTGACACCAAAACCAGACAAAGATGTCACAAAGAAAGAAAACTACAGATCAATATCACTGATGAACATAAATGCAAAAATCCTCAACAAAATGCTAGCAAACAGAATCCAACAGCACGTTAAAAGTGGGGTTTATCCCAGGAATGCAAGGATTCTTCAATATACGCAAATCAATCAATGTGATAAAACATATTAACAGATTGAAGGAGAAAAACCATATGATCATTTCAATAGATGCAGAAAAAGCTTTCAAAGTCAACACCCATTTATGATAAAAACCCTCCAGAAAGTAGGCATAGAGGGAACTTTCTTCAACATAATATAGGTCATATATGACAAACCCACAGCCAACATCATTCTCAATGGGGTAAAACTGAAACCGTTTCCTCTAAGATTAGGAACAAGACAAGGTTGTCCACTCTCACCACTATTACTCAATATAGTTTTGGAAGTTTTAGCTATGGCAATCAGAGAAGAAAAGGAAATAAAAGGAACCCAAATGGGGAAAGAAGAAATAAATCTGTCACTGTTTGCAGATGACATGGTATTATACATAGAGAATCCTAAAGGTGCTACCAGAAAGCTACTAGAGTGAATCAATGACTCTGGTAAAGTAGCAGGATACAAAATTAATGCACAGAAATCTCTTGCATTCCTATACACTAATGATGAAAAATCTAAAAGAGAAATTAAGGAAACACTCCCATTTACCACTGCAACAAAAAGAATAAAATACCTAGGAATAAACCTACCTAAGGAGACAAAAGACCTGTATTCAC
>NC_041215.1:109380609-109382242 GCF_002837175.3 Physeter macrocephalus
TTAAAGACCTAAATGTTAAGGCCAGACACTATCAAACTCTTAGAGGAAAACATAGGCAGAACACTCTATGACATAAATCACAGCAAGATCCTTTTTGACCCACCTCCTAGAGAAATGGAAATAAAAACAAAAATAAACAAATGGGACCTAATGAAACTTAAAATCTTTTGCACAGCCAAGGAAACCATAAACAAGACGAAAAGACAACCCTCAGAATGGGAGAAAATATGTGCAAATGAAGCAACTGACAAAGGATTAATCTCTAAAATTTGCAAGCAGCTCATGCTGCTCAATATCAAAAAAACAGGGGGTGGTGGTGTGATGATTTGGGCGATTGGGATTGACACGTATACACTGATGTGTATAAAATTGATGACTAATAAGAACCTGCTGTATAAAAAAATAAAGAAAATAAAATTCAAATAACGGGGCCTCCCTGGTGGCGCAGTGGTTGAGAATCCGCCTGCCGATGCAGGGGTATGCGGGTTCGTGCCCCGGTCCGGGAAGATCCTACATGCCACCGAGCAGCTGGGCCCATGAGCCCTGGCCGCTGAGCCTGCGCATCCGGAGCCTGTGCTCCACAAATGGAGAGGCCACAACAGTGAGAGGCCCGCGTACCGAAAAAAATAATAAATAAAAATTCAATAAACGTTATATTATATATATATATATATATCAAAAAACAAACAACCCAATCCAAAAATGGGCAGAAGACCTAAATAGACATTTCTCCAAAGAAGATATACAGATTGCCAACAAACACATGAAAGGATGCTCAGCATCACTAATCATTAGAGAAATGCAAATCAAAACTACAATGAGGGTGGTAGAGGTGTAGAATTGGTGGGGTGGGATGAACCGTGCTCCTGGTGGAAGCAGAGGAACCAAGCAGGAACCATCGCCAGTACAGTGGTAGCAGTTAGACTGACCATTGCTGCTGCAGGATTTGCAGCCCATTACGCTTTGCAAGACCTGAAGCATATGGAGCCTCAAGTGAAACAAGTTTTTCAAAGTCTACCGAAATCTGCCTTCAGTGGTGGCTATTACAGAGGTGGGTTTGAACCCAACCTGACAAAATGGGAAGCAGCATTAATACTAGGTTTAAACCCTACTGCCAATAAAGGAAAAATAGAGACGCTCATTGACAAATTATGCTTTTAAATCACCCAGACAAGGCAGGATCTCCTTATATAGCAGCCAAAATCAATGAAGCTAAAGATTTACTAGAAGATGAAGCTAAAAAATGAAGTAAATGTATGAAGAATTTTAAGTTCTTACTCATTTATGTATATGAGTACCAGCTTTTTATAATAAAATGTCTCAAAGCTACACATTTAAAAATTGGCATAAGCTAAATCAAAGCCTTCAAATAAATTTGAGGATTTAAAATCAGATTATAGAATATTTGTAGGTTAATACTCAATAATTATGGATAAATGCATGCCATTTGAGTGAAAACTTCAATAAAAAAAAATACAATGAGGTATCACCTCACATCAGTCAGATTGGCCATTATCAAAAAATCTACAAACAATAAATGCTGGAGAGAGTGTGGAGTAAAGGGAACCCTCCTGCACTGTTGGTGGGAATGTAAATTGATACAGCCACTATGGAGAACAGTATGGAGGTTCCT
>NC_041215.1:109382318-109395815 GCF_002837175.3 Physeter macrocephalus
AATACCATATGCTAACACATATATATGGAATCTAAAAAAAAAAAATGGTTCTGAAGAACCTAGGGGCAGGACAGGAGTAAAGACGCAGAGGTAGAGAATGGACTTGTGGACATGGGGAGTGGGAAGGGTAAGCTGGGACGAAGTGAGAGAGTGGCATGGACATATACACACTACCAAATGTAAAATAGATAGCTAGTGGGAAGCAGTCGCATAGCACAGGGAGATCAGCTCAGTGCTTTGTGACCACCTAGAGGGGTGGGATAGGGAGGGTGGGAGAGAGGGAGATGCAAGAGGGAGGGGATATAGGGACATATGTATATGTATAGCTGATTCACTTTATAAAGCAGAAACTAACACACCATTGTAAAGCACTTATACTCCAATAAAGATGTTAAAAAAAAACTATTAAAAAAAAACTTAGTGATCTAAAATACTAACCAATTTTTATTGCTTGTGAGTATATGAGTGCTCTGAGTAGTTTTGTGTTGTGGGCCTGACTTGATTGATCTCAGTTAGGTGTGTTCATACATCTGGCATCTTCTCAATCATCCTACCACGACACCTCAGCATAAATGTCCTGCTGTCAGACAAGGCCAAGCAAAGAAAAAGGTAATCTTTTTGCCCGGTCTTTTGGGCAGCACTATCATAATTCCAAGCCCCTAAGCTCCCTACACTTTAGAAATTTAAAATCATCATTCAGCCTGTCTCAAAATTTCAGCATTATCTCAATTTTTGTTTTCTTCTTATCACATCCTGCCCAGGCTCTTGGAATCGTTTTTAACAAACCTCCACACTTCCAGGTATCCATCATCCCTACATTCCCCTCCTGTGAGAGTCACTTTGACCCTCTTAGTCTCTTGTAAAAACCTCTGTTCTTGCTCCTGTCCCTCCACAAACATTTGCATATATATGCACAGTTTGGTGTACCACATCTTAAAATTAGAAGGAAAAAGGAATTAATAGCAGAATGTTTTTAAAAATGAAAAATAAACAAAAAAATAAAAATTAAATTAAATGACACAATAGTTGAAATCCATTTTATCTATTTCTTCCAATTGAGCCAAATCCTGGAAAACTCTGAAAATGACATATTTACCATCTTCAGTCCATTCACTCATGCTGTATATCCATCGCTGACTACTTATAATAAACATACATGATTGTTGGAAAACTCATAAATCCAGACCTTGTTGATATGGCTACTGTCAAAATTAATCTTCTCTTCTCAAGCAACATAGTTTTCCCTTTGTTAACTTCATTAGAGCCCTTGAGTAAAATAAAATGTGCCCGGATTTTCAAAAGTATGTCTGGAAATTATAACAAGACCCAAAGTCAGTCAGTAATTTCTGGATCTAAAGCTTGTAATTGAGGTATAATGTCCTATTTGGCTAAAAAAGGAACCATTTTTCATGAATTTGCTCACATTTATTTTCAATCCTTCCTTGCTGTTTTGCCAAAAATGGCTGCATCTCTAACCTTATCTCTTTTTAAGCCCACTTCTGGAAGGCAAAGGGCTTAGTCCTCACACGTCTCTTCACCAAGCTTCCCCACAATGTGTGGCATGTCGTTGGAACTTAATAGGTATTTACTCTTTATAATGATAGTGTGGAGCTCATTTCAAACAGACCACCCTTTTGTCAGTAGACTTCACAAAAGCAGAAGCTTATAATAGAAAAGTGCGGTCTTTTGAACATCTGGAATAAATGCCAAGACACTGGTCTAAACACTCTTCTCTGGAGATTCAGATTTGTCTTTCTTTTAAGCTTGTATGTGTGTAGTTATAGCTATTGTTCTTGAAAAACCAATGTCTGGTGCTTTTTCTTTGGATTTGTTTATACTCATAGCCTTAAACTAAATTTAAAACCTTAACAGCTGCTCCCTATTCTTTGTTTGAAACTTCATTTCCCTTTACACTTTAAACTTCTTCACCCTGTGTCTTTTAGAGCCTCATCTTCCAGGTCTCAGGGCCTACACTGAAGATCCTTGGAGGGAGGACCCCTCATCCCACTGATTTTGTTTAGCATAAGACTGTCTCTTTGCCCTCTTTGTTTTCCGTGGCTCAGTCATTCTAAACCATTATATGTCATCGTAAACACTGCTTCCATCTATATACTTTCAGGTACCCTGTGTCCACTCAATCCTCTTTGGTTTTCTTCAGTTACTTAATCCGGCCATTGATATCTAGTTTTCTCTCCTGTTGTCAGTATGGAGCCAATCAGACCAGAGAATCATATTAACCAAACAAGAGGGTAGCACCAGGGTTAGAAAGGGCTAAAGTTCTCAGGTTGGTTTTCTTTTATATCTCCCCATTCGTAAGGTATAATTCCTATTAAGTGGACTTCAAGCCCCATATTTTACAAAGTTCCCTCTGACACGGTTCACCTCAGCCCTCTCCTCTCCTCTTTCCCACAAACTCTTGAGGCCCTAGAAAGTCTTCTTTAAATCCATACAGACAAGCAGTTCCACTTATTAGTTTGATCCAATGCCAAGTAACTTTTCTGAAACACTTTCAGTCTGCATTATAAGCCAACACTCCCACGAGAGCTGGCCTGCTTCCTTCCCACACTGATGGTGTCGGGGTGGGGGGTGGGAAACACCCCACACATCAGAAAACAATCCCACTCAGGTCTGGGATTGGTTGAGAGATAAGGCAGGTTGTGGTTCTGAGTCAGCTGCTCAGCTTTTCTACCTATCCTTTTTACACTACAAAGTGGAATAAATGATGAACAGGAGAATTAAGCAAATCGAACAAAATGAATGAAATGAGCTTGTCTGTCCACATGCTAATCCGCATGGTTATATGGGGCAATTTCAAATCAGATGTGAGCAGTAGCCAAAACTATTAGTAGGTTGGGAAATGGAGTGCATCAAGGGTCAGATTTATAAAACAGTACTCTTTCGCCAAACCTCTGAAATTCTAAACAAAAATAACACTCAGATACATTGAAAAGACCAACCCAAAGCATCTGGTTTCCTTAGATGGTGTACGTAGCAGGAGAAATGTTGGCAGAACATTTGATTACCATAAAAGAGACAGTTATGCAGAAACCACATTAGAGTAAACTCAACCAAAACAAAGTCAAATGTTTGAACTGTTTTGAATAAATTACGGTAGAGACTTAAAAAAGGGTCTAGCCTGGATTAATGAGTAATGCAAATGAACTGGCTCAGAAGCAAACCGGCTTCCCCGTGTTGTGACCCTTTGCCCCTCAGATTTGGGGGTGAAGTAAATACCTGTCATCTATAGAACTGCTCAGAGGCACATCACATCCACATGACGGGTGGCTTGAGCCAAGCATGTTAACCGTTTCCAGAGAAGTGATAAGTCAGCCCGATGCTGAAGTGTGTCTGCTGATCCCCCTTAACTGCCAGCTCCACGCCCCCTATTCCTTTCAATGAAGGACTACATGGACCAGCTGGTTTTGATCATTTCATCCATGGCAAAGACTGTGAGAAACACATTCACTTTGGTAACACAACGTATATACATTTACACATAAATATTTGCACGCGTTTTTTTCTCTGGGTCGTATATATGTCTATTTATTGTCTAGGGTTGGCCATAGCCTTCAGTCAGTCTTTCAGAGTCTCCTCTTACGACAACAAAACCTTCCCTAATTTGGGCTCTTGGAAGCTGAATCCAACCACCATTGGAAACGAAACTGCTGGGCTTTGAAAAGCCCAGCTCATCCATCTGGGCTTTCCAATTAGCAGGTCATGGAAAATGATCCAGCCAATTTTCTAAGGGACTCTGATGATCCCTGGAGACCCTCCCCTTTAAGCCCCTCTTAGCATTACTCTGCTAAAAGAGATGGTCGAGAAACTAATACTATCTTGAGAATATGTGAGTGGTTCTCATCACACTCTCCAGATCCTGTCTAGAGTAGGAGCAAAGACTCAATGATTTGCGGGCTTGGAGTTTCAGTGAATCAGAAGAATCTTCCCTAAACTGATGTTAACGAAAAGAATAGAGGAGAAGTATGAAATGAAGTTGACAAGATGACTGGGAGTCTTGGTTATGGTTCTGCTTTGCAGTCAGGGGAACAAGCTCTGAGTCATAACTTTGCTGATAGGGAGTTCTTTTCATGAGGGCACTTTAAGTGAGCTATTCCCTCTCCCCAGATAGCCAGACTGCCTCATGCCAGGGAGCCAGCACCACCCCCGCTACTTCTGCTGTCCAGTGCCTGAGGTTGAAAAATGTGAGGCAGCTGGGGGAGATGAGAGCCAGGCATCCTTCTACTTATTTGTTTAACTACTCTGCTGGCCTGGGTGCAATCACACAGTTTTCCATTTACATGATCTGCTAATTGGAAAGCCATACCTGACCAGCATTGGTCCATGCTTAGAGGCCCTAAATGCTGGCCCTGGCTATTTCATTCCAAATATGCCCTGGATGCCAAGAGTGATCAGGAAAAACATTTGAGAACAGTGTTGTCAGACTTTAGCATGCAAAAGTCTGGTAAACTGGATAAAACACACATTCTCAGGCCAACCCCAAAAGATTCTGATTTAATAAGTCTGGGGTAAGGTCTGAGAATCTGCATTTCTGAAAAGAAGTTGCATTTCTAACAACAAAGTAATGCTGATGTTGTTGGTCTGCAGATTTTACTTTGAGTAATGTACTGCCTTTGCGAGAGTTGCTATAAGAGGTCAAGTCATTACTTTCTTTTCAATCAAGTCAATAATAGATGTTAATTGGAAACTAACTTCCCCAGGTAAGAAGAAAGGAATCTGTGGTCCTTCACGTTGAGATATTTTTCTTTCCCTCTCACTACTTATCAATCAAGGCCTGGGTTGAGTGCCTCTGGACCCTCAACCAGATGCTCCAACCTACACTAACATCTTCCTTATCTGAACTTCTATTACACTTCAACATAGGATTGCCTACTTTTGTTCCTAATTTTTCACTAATTGTTCCTTGTATGTGAATTTTGTCATAGATCTAAACTCTAATGCAATTGGACAAAGGCCCTCTCAACACTCACAGAGCAAGGAGAAGACATAATGTTCTTTAAAATGAATTTCAAAGATCAAACCAGAACTAAATTAGTGTGCCTGTGAATGTAAGAACAGGTAACATTGGAGAGCTGTGATCATAAAGAACTCATCAGATCAATTCATCACCATGTCATTTTGGCTGTGGTTCTAAATTATTTCTGTTCAAAGTGTCTGGCACAAGATAAAGACTCTGCTGTGTGGAACAGTAAATGACTTACCTTTTCTGGTATTTTTTTCTAGACAGGAATTAGTTTAAACTGTGTCCAAGAAGTTCCCAGATTGGATGTTGCTGCATGAAACAGATTAAAAAGTAATATGGTGGGGTCTATGGAATGGCCATGTGAGGAGTGCCAAAGAACCCCTCCCCAGGGAAATACCATTTAACTACTAAAAATTATAAAAGAACGGCCATTTAAAATCTCTGAAAATTTTCCTAAGGACACACATCAAATGGAGAGACAGCCATTTAAGAAAATCCACTAAATCTTAATATAATATAATATGTATATTATAAGTTCTAGAACAACCACTAGGAAAATAATTCCAAAAATATAGTTAAAAATCATTAAAGGAATTAAAATGTTATACTAGAAAAGATTCATTTAATTCAAAAGAAGGTAGCAAAGGAGAAACAGGGGAAAAAAATATGTGAGACAGAAAGAAAGAAGAAAGCAAAGTGACATAAATCCAAACATATCAATAGAAACACTAAATATGAATAGACTATACAATCCAATCAAAAGGCAAAGATTATCAGACTGGATAAGAAACAAGAGTCAACTATATGGTGTCCACAGGAAACACATATTTGATTCAAAGATACAAATATGTTGAAAGTAAAAGAATGGAAATACAGTGGATGTATCATGCAAAGAGCAACTATGAAAGAACTGGAGTGGCTGTACCAATATCAGACAAAATAGACATTAAAACAAATAATGTCACTAGGTTATAAGATTAAAGATGTATTTTATAATATGTATCTTTTATAATATAAAAGGGTAAATTTTATAATGATAAAATTATCAATTCATCAAGAAGATATGGCAATTATAAACCTATATGCAACTAAAAACAATGCCTCAAAATACAGAAGCAAAAGTTAACAGAATTGGAGGGAGAAAGATCATTCAACAATAACAGTTGGAAATTTCAACACCCCAAATTCAATAATAGATATAACAACCAGAGAAAATATTGACAAGGATATACAAGACTTGAACAACACTGTAAACCAACTAGACCTAACAGACATCTAAATAAACTCCACCCAATCACAGAAGAATATATATTCTTCTCTAGCACACAAGGAATATTCTCCAGGATAGAATATATGTTGGGCCATAAATCAAAGCTTAATAAATTTAAGGGGATTGAAATCATACAAATTGCTTTCCAAACAAAATGGAATTAAATTAGAAACCAATAATATAAGGAAATTTGGAAAAATTTATGAATATGTGGAAATTTAATATACACTGCAAAATAATCAATTAGTCAAAGAAGAAATCATAAGAGAAATAAGGAAATATTTTGAAATGAGTGAAAATGAAAACACAACATTCCAAAACTTATGGGAGGCATCTAAAGCAGTGTTTAGAGGTAAATTTATAGCTGTAAAATGCCAATGTTAAAAAAGAAGAAAGAGCTAAAATCAATAACCTGGCCTTCTATCTCTAGAAACTGGAAAGAAAGAGAAAACTAAACCCAAAGCAAGAATAAGTAAGGGTATGATAAAGAATGGAAAAAAATCAACAAACCCAAAGGTTAGTTCTTTGAAAAGAACAATAAATTTGACAAAACTTTAGCTAGACTGACCAAGAAAAGAGATGAAGACTTAAATTACTAAAATCAGGATTTAAAGAGAGACATCACTACTAACCTTAAAAAATAAAAATAATTATGAAAGAATTTATGTTACACCATTAGTAATGTATCACAATTCTTAGACATTCTGTTCCCATTTTTTCCATTCATTTTTATCTTTACTTTCCAGTTTTGGAAGTTTCTATCTTCTAGCTCACTGGTTCTTTCCTCAACAATGCCCGGTCTACTGATTAGCCCATTAAAGGCATTCTTCATTTCTGGTATGGTGTTTTTTTTTATTTTTAGTATTTTTTAAATTCATTCTTAGAGTATCCATTTTCTCTGCTTACATTACCCATCTGTTCTTGTGTGTTATCCACTTTTCCATTAAATCCCATATTAATCAGTTATTTTAATTCCCAGTCTGATCATTCCAAAATCTTGGCCATGTCTGAGTCTGTTTCTAATGCCTGCTTTGCCTCTTCAAGTGGTGTTTTTTGCCTTTTAGAATATCTGATAATTTACTTTTGAAAACCATACATGACATACTGGGTAAAAGGAACTGA
This sequence comes from Physeter macrocephalus, assembly GCF_002837175.3. NCBI lineage: Eukaryota > Metazoa > Chordata > Mammalia > Artiodactyla > Physeteridae > Physeter > Physeter macrocephalus. The sequence continues at coordinate 109,389,689 of NC_041215.1, forward strand.
AGTAAATAAGCCTTTAGTGTGAGGCTTTATGTTTATCCTGCTAGAAGTTAGGCTGCGTTTACTGTTTGTTATGACAATAGGTACAAAAGGCCAAAATTTCCTTTAGTGTCTGTTTTTGTTCCCCTGCTGTCTGGAGGTTTTCCTAGACACTGCTTATTAGAGTCTGAACCTTGAAGTTCTTTTACCTACAATCCACTGTTGTTACACAGGAGCCTGATTCATATAGTGCTAAGGTGTGCTGGGAGGGGAAGCATTCTATAATGCCATGATTAGGTCCCAGTCTTTTAGTGAGTCTGTGCCCCTGGGCTGTGGGGTTCACAAGTTCTTCTCAGGTTTTTTCTTACCTATAGGTAACACAGGAAGGCTAGTGATGGCTGGAGTTAGCTATTTCCCTTCCTCCACATCAAGGGCTAAGGAGGCTAGAGTTGGGTATTTCTCTTTCCTCAGGTTGACTAGACTCTGGCAAAAATAGTTTCTTTTGAGGACAAACTTTTATAAAGGAGCACAGAATGCTCTGGGCATATTTCAAAATGGTTACTTTTTCCCTCTCCCTGCTAGAAGTACAAGGAAATTTTCTAATATTCACCTCTGAAAGCCTGGTGAGGTTCCTGAAGGTAAAACTCATAACATGTGGAGACCTCCATAGAAGGGGCCCCTGGAGTTTCTAACTCTCAAGCTAGTCCACACTGAGCCTACAGAAATTCATCAATTACTATTTCAGTTTTCCCTCCTGTACTGGCTCCAGTGGCTGACTTCTTCTTCTGAGCTTCTTCTGCTGGTAAGCTGTGATTCTTGGTATCTGCCTCTCTCTCCAGTTTTGGGGGCAGTGGTTTCTTCTATGACCTCAATTCTCTGAAGGATGAAAGAAGAGTTGCTGGTTTTCAGTTTGTTCAGCTTGTTTGCTTTTGTGAGGATGGCAGTGATGACTTCCAAGCTTTCTACATGTTGGACTAGAAACTGAATCATAAGGAAAAATTATAAACAATTGTTTGCCAACAAAATGAGATAAGTTAGACAAAATGGGCAAATTCCAAGAATGACATAAACTATCAAAATTGACTCAAAAAGAAATAGATACTCTGAATAAACCTATAACAAAGAGATGGAATTAGTAATTTTTAAACCTCCCACAAAGAAAACCCCAGCTCAGATGGCTTCACCGTTGAATTCTACCAAACATTTAAAGAAGAATTAATATAATTTTTCACAAACTCTTCCAAAAAGTAGAAAAGTAGAGAACCCTTCCCAACTCATTCTATGAAGCCAGTATTAACCTGATACCAAAACCAAACAAAGATATTACAAGAAAATAAAACTACAGACCAATATCCCTTATAAATATAGATGCATAATTCCTCAACAAAATACTAACAAACCAAATCCAGCATAAAATAAAAAGAACTACATACCATGACCAATTGGGATTTATCCTAGAAACACAAAGTTTGTTTAACATCTGAAAATCAATCAGTGTAATATACCATATTAATAATGAACAAAATCCACATGAGCATCTCAGAAGCATTTGACAAAACCCAAGAGCTTTCATGATAAAAACATTCAGCAAACTAGGAATAGAAGTGAACTTCTGCAACCTAATAAAAGTATCTATGAAAAACCACAACTAACATCATATTTAATGACAAAAGATTTAATACATTTCCATTAAGATTAAGAATAAGACAAGAATTCCACACTTGGCATTTCTGTTCAACATCATACTGGAGTTTCCAGCTTACTCTTGTATATAGAAAAGGCTAAAGAATCCATGAAGAACTATTAGGACTAATAAGCAAGCTCAATAAAGTTGTGGAATATTAGATCAATATGCATTGATAAATATCAGTTGTAGTTCTGTACACTAGCAAGAAACAATCAAAAATAAAAATTAAGAAAACAATTCCATTTAGAATAGCATTGAAAAGAATAAAATACTTAGAAATAAAAAGCAAAAGATGTAGACACTCAAAAGTATTTAGAAAACATCATTGAAAGAAATTGTAAAATATGAAAATAATTGGGAAGACATCTCATATTCATGGATTGGAAGACTTGATATTTTTAAGATGGCAATATACGAAAAATTGATCTAAACTCGATATAATCCCTATCAAAATCCCAGTTGGCTTTTTTTGGGCAAAAATTTAAATTGGTAGAATTTTGGCCAAAATTCATATGTACTCAGAATAGCCAAAACAATCTTGAAAACAAAGAACAAATTTGGAGGACTCAACTCTTCCTAATTTCAAACTTACTATAAAGCTACAGTAATCAAGACTATGATATTGGCACAAGAATAGACCTACAGATCAACAGAATAGAATTAAGAGTTGAGAAATAAACCTTACATTTATGGCCAATTGGTTTTCAACAGGGGTACCAAGACAATGAAATGGGGATAGAATAGTCTTTTCAACAAATGATCCTGGGACAACTGGATATCCATAAAAAAAAGAATGAGCTTGACCCCCTTCTTTACATCATACATAGTAATTAACTCAGAATGGATCATAAACCTAAATATAAGAGGTAAAACTATAAAACTCTTGGGAAAAACATAGGAATAAATCCTCATGACCTTCGATTGGGCAGTGGTTTCTTAGATATCACAAAAAAAGCACAGCAACAAAAGAAAAATAGATAAATAGATTTAAAATATCAAACACTAAACACTTTCATGCTACAAATGATTCCATCAAGAAAGTGAAAAGAAAATCAACAGAATGGGTGAAATAGAGTCAAATAATAGATCTGATAATGGACTTGTCCTTAAAAAATAAAAAAAGAAGGAACACTTACAAATCAATAAAAAGCCCAACTTTTAAAATAGCCAAAGGATCTGAAGAGACAGTTCTCCAAAGAAGATATATACAAATGGTTAACAAGCACATGAAAATGCAAATCAAAACCACAAAAATACTTGCCATAATGGCTACAGTCAAAAAGACTGACAATTATAAGTATCAGTGAGAATGTGGAGAAATTGGAACCTTCAATGCATTGTGGCTGGGAATGTAAAATTATGCAGCCACTTTGGAAAACAGTTTGGCAACTTTTCAAAAAGTTATTAAACAGAGAGAATTACCACATGACCTAGAAATCTCCTTATATACACTCCTAGCTCTATACCCAAGAGAATGTATATCCTGTAGCATGACTGGATTCAAGTGCTCCCACCATGTCATCAGGAATTTCAATAGATGGATATATGATTGATGATAGATAGTTAGATAGATAGATCGATAGATATAGATAGATAGATAAATTGGATTTATCCCAGTTCTGCTTTCCTTTGTGTTGACCGTGCTCTCTGCCCCGTCAGGATGACCACCACCCACTCTAGGCCTACAGTCTTACAATCTACCCCTTTACCCACTCCAGTGGAAAGGGCACCTTTCTCAATACTTACAGACAAGGCCACCGGACTGCTTCTCAATGGCCTGCTTGGGACATTTGTCCATCACTCAGTCAATAACAGTGGCATGGACACCAGACTCTGATTGATCTGACCTGGCTGCCATGTTCATCTCTAGGCGTGCGATGGGGAAACTCAGCTGAAACACGGACTGACATGAACTGTTGGTCCCCATAAGGAACTGTAAGATGCTGATAACAAAGTGGGTATGAGCTTTGGGATCCACCACAGTAGTAGAAAGTATAATTTAGAAGCAAGTTGTTGTTAAACCTTCTCAGCTTAGGAAAGAAAAGACCTATTATGATCACTGGAAATGATTTTTAAACCTATCTGAAAAAAAAGGATGTGCCCAAGTTTGAATAACGAACTTTAATTTAAATACCCTACTGCACAGATGGTGCCTCTTGAAAGAAATTTTAAATGATAGCAAACTTTAGAAGCCCTTTATGGTTTCAGTAAATCTAGTCTTCATGATTATATGGCTGGACTTGGTACAATTTTGACATATAGTATCTATTGGAAACTTTCCATTTCATCATACTATACACATAAGCTTGACTTCAATGGCAGAAAGGGAGAGGAGGTGGAGCAGTCCAATCTCTTCCCTAAATAGAATGGGGGGTTGGGGGAGGGAGGAGGACTGCAAATACAAGAGTGTTTAAGGATATTGTGTTACAATGTTTCCTGATATATAAACCGCAGAGCAAAGCAGGCTCATGTCTCTGCCTGCTTCACACTGAAAAGTTGCAGCTTGGGACCAGTCCCAGAGTCATTTTCAGGGTGGCTGAGTTTCAATCTGGCTTCTGTGATCTTAGCATCTGTAATCTTTGTCATCTTGGTATAAGACTTCCAGGAAAGTCTTTTAATTAACATTTTATCAAAAACATACACATAGGGGACTTCCCTGGCAGCACAGTTGTTACGAATCCGCCTGCGAATGCAGGGGACACGGGTTCAAGCCCTGGTCCGGGAAGGTCCCACATGCTGCAGAGCAACTAAGCTCATGCACCACAACTGCTGAGCCTGCTCTCTAGAGCCCACGAGCCATAACTACTGAAGCCCGTGCGCCTAGAGCCCGTGCTCCACAACAAGAGAAGCCACCTCAATGAGAAGACCGTGCACCGCAACAAAGAGTAGCTACTGCTCGCTACAACTAGAGAAAACCCGTGCACAGCAGCAAAGACCCAACTCGCCAAAAATAAATAGATTTATACATTAAAAAAAAACATACACGTAGGTTCCTTAAGTAGCTTAGTACTGATCAACTGTTCGGGACTTTTCCATAGCTTAGCTTTTTTTTTTTTTTTAACATCTTTATTGGAGTATAATTGCTTTACAACGTTGTGTTAATTTCTGCTGTATAACAATGTGAATCAGATATACGTATACTTGTATCCCCATACCCCCTCCCTCTTGCACCTCCCTCCCACCCTCCGTATCCCACCCTCTAGGTGGTCACAAAGCACCGAGCTGATCTCCCTGTGCTATGCGGCTGCTTCCCACTAGCTATCTATTTTACATTTGGTAGTGTATATATGTCAATGCTACTCTCTCACTTCATCCCAGCTTACCCTTCCCCTCTCTGTGTCCTCAACTCCATTCTCTACATCTGCATCTTTATTCCTGTCCTGCCCCTTAGTTCATCAGAACCATTTTTTTTTTTAGATTCCATATATATGTGTTAGCATATAGTATTTGTTTTTCTCTTTCTGACTTACTTCATTCTGTATGACAGACTCTAGGTCTATCCACCTCACTACAAATAGCTCAGTTTCATTTCTTTTTATGGCTGAGTAATATTCCATTGTATATATGTGCCACATCTTCTTTACCCATTCATCTGTCAATGGACATTTAGGTTGCATCCATTACCTGGCTATTGTAACTGCTACAGTGAACATTGTGGTACATGACTCTTTTTGAATAATGGTTTTCTCAGGGTATATGCCCAGTAGTGGGATTGCTGGGTCATATGGTAGTTCTATTTTTAGTTTTTTAAGTAAACTCCATACTGTTCTCCACAGTGGCTGTATCATTTATATTCCCACCAACAGTGCAAGAGAATTCCCTTTTCTCCGCACCCTCTAAAGCATTTATTGTTTGTAGATATTTTTGTTCATGGCCATTCTGACTGGTGTGAGGTGATACTTCATTGTAGTTTTGATCTTCATTTCTCTAATGATTAGTGACATTGAGCATCCTTTCACGTGTTTGTTGGCCATCTGTATGTCTTCTTTGGAGAAATGTCTACTTAGGTCTTCTGCCCATTTTTGGATTGGGTTGTTTGTTTTTTTGATATTGAGCTGCATGAGCTGCTTGTATATTTTGGAGATTAATCCTTTGTCAGTTGCTTTGTTTGCAAATATTTTCTCCCATTCTGAGGGTTGTCTTTTAGTCTTGTTGATTGATATATATATATATTTTTCAGATAATATAACTTTTTTTTTGAATTTTTGAATTTTATTTTATTTATTTTTTTATACAGCAGGTTCTTATTAGTCATCAACTTTATATACATCAGTGTATACGTGTCAATCCCAATTGCCCAATTCATCACACCACCACCCCCTGTTTTTTTGATATTGAGCAGCATGAGCTGCTTGTAAATTTTGGAGATTAATCCTTTGTCAGTTGCTTCATTTGCAAATATTTTCTCCCATTCTGCGGGTTGTCTTTTCATCTTGTTTATGGTTTCCTTTGCTGTGCAAAAGC
>NC_041215.1:109396673-109400238 GCF_002837175.3 Physeter macrocephalus
TCCTGCTACTCTACCAGATTCATTGATTAGCTCTAGTAGGTTTCTGGTAGCATCTTTAGGATTCTCTACGTATAGTACCATGTCATCTGCAAACAGTGACAGATTTATTTCTTCTTTTCCAATTTGGATTCCTTTTATTTCTTTTTTCTTCTCTGATTGCCATAGCTAAAACTTCCAAAACTATGTTGAATAATAGTGGTGAGAGTGGGCAACCTTGTCTTGTTCCTGATCTTAGAGGAAATGGTTTCATTTTCTCACCATTGAGAACGATGTTGGCTGTGGGTTTGTCATATATGGCTTTTACTATGTTGAGTTTGGTTCCCTCTATGCCCGTTTTCTGGAAAGTTTTTTTATCATAAATGGGTGTTGAATTTTGTCAAAAGCTTTTTTCTGCATCTATTGAGATTTATCATATGGTGTTTATCCTTCAATTTGTTAATGTGGCGTATCACATTGATTGATTTGCGTATATTGAAAAATCCTTGCATTCCTGGGATAAACCTCACTTGATCATGGTGTATGATCCTTTTAATGTGCTGTTGGATTCTGTTTGTTAGTATTTTGTTGAGGATTTTTGCATCTATGTTCATCAGTGATATTGGCCTGTAGTTTTCTTTTTTTGTGACATCTTTATCTGGTTTTGGTATTAGGGTGATGGTGGCCTCGTAGAATGAGTTTGGGAGTGTTACTCCCTCTGCTATATTTTGGAAGAGTTTGAGAAGGATAAGTGTTCATAGCTTAGCATTTTATACGTATTAACTTTTCTTTGTAAATAGAGGTCAGATCCTGCCTTGCAGTTTTTGTAGCTTCAATAGCAACTCTGCAGAGTAGGTGTAAAAGAACATTTTTTAACTAATACCAGTTCGATTATTGAGAACGTTACCTTGCATGGGAATATTACTACTGCTGCTACTACTAAGAATAATAATAACAGCACTTCTTATGTTATTAAATACAATCCATTTATTAACCACTTACATGAACTAATTTAATTTTCACAAGGCTTTAAGAGGATGGTACCATTTCAACAATGAGGAAACTCAGAGAAGTAAAGTAACTTACCCGACATCACACAGCTAGTAAGGGATGAAGCCAAAACTTAAACTCGTATTCTGATCAGTGCTTTTCACCACCTTGCTGGCATCTGAGGGGAGTCTCTAAGTTACTATATTTATCAGGAAACCTGGTGACTCTATCGTGAGGCCTAGTTACTGCAATGACTAGAAAGCACACATGTGAAACAATACACACACACACACACACACACATCCCATGTGTGTCCACAATGCTCTCACAAACATACGCTGCTTCTTCCCTGGCCAATCTTACCTCTCTCTTTCTCACCTCTTCACTTCCTCAGAAAGGCAGCCAATGATGTCAGATGTAGAGTCAGAACTCCATGCCATTTACTTCTCAGGCGACCATTGGTAAATCACATCAGCCCTCAACTTTCAATATTTGTGAAATATCCTGCCTCCTTCACAGTATCCTGTGAGCATCAAATAAGCTTATGTTGGGGCAGGAGTCTTGGATGTACAGTTGCAGAACTTGTATCTGAGGAAGATGTGACATTCTTTTGCCTTTCTTGGAGTGACTAAAGAAACCAGGCCCCTCAGCCCTGCCCATTGCCCTCAGGAGCCCTTGATACCCAGAAGGCTAGCCACATCATTCATTCATTCATCCTCCCCATCTCTGAGGAGAAGAATGTAAAGGGGCTAAAAAAATAAAGTCCAGAGCTAGGTCCCCATACTCTCCTCTACACCAGCCTAAAGGGGCACATCCCAGGCTCTTTCTGCTCCTTGATGCGTATTCTGGATCTAAAAATTCAAACAATCACTGAGATTCCACAGTAGCCAGCTTTCTGAAAGGAATATAGTCCCCTCTACCAAGCTAGTGTGAGGAACTGGTGGGGATCTTCTCCTGACCTTTGAGGTCATGGAAATGACAGTAGACACAGAGTAATCCCTGTGGAAAGAGAAGGTCCCACATTTCCCAGGGCTGGATGCAAAGAAAGCTCCAGTACTCAGGGGAGAACCATAGACCTGGCTACCAGGCCTTCATCAGGAAGTGAAGAAAGACAAGGTGTGGGAACTCAGAGAGACTGTGAGTTAGAAGACAGAGGGTTTCCCTCTCAAGGCCGAGGAAGTGGATGCCCCCCAGAGATTCGTTCATCACATTTTGGGGCATCTGCAAGAAAGGGAGGCTGGCATTTTGGTTGGTTGGTTTCTTAGCCCTTGGGCTTCCTGAGCTTCCCAGGTAGCAAGAACTGAGGACAAATGGCCAGACTGAGATTGCCAGTTTCCAGAAGAACTAAAGATGGACCTAGCTCTGCCTGCGGGCCCAGCAATGAGGCCATGGAGTGTAGAGACTAGGCTGCAGGCTTCCGTGACACCACTGAGGCACAGGCCAAACTGGAGAGACATCAGCAGAAATGGTACCAGGCCACCAGCTGGTGGTGGGGGCGGGGAATGTCTGAAAGATGTGGTCAAGCTTGCAAAGCTCAGAAGCTGCTCAGGCCCCAGCCAAAGGCCTGGGGGTTTTTGGGGTTTCCACCCCTCCATGCCAAGGCCCAGATCAACAAGCTGCACCAATGTAATGACCTCCTGAAAGGAGGCAAACAAGCTCCCCACTGGCAATCAGGTAGGAATAGCCTCCCCTCCCACCCCACCTCTCACCACAGAGGGAAAAACATGGGGAAGGGAGGGTGTACAGGAGGCAGGCCACATCTTTACCTCCTCTCCAAGCCACTGGGGATGTGAACAGAACCAGTGCCAGGAGGAAGGCAAAGAGCTTTGGATGGAATCTGAGATTGAAGCTGAAATTGCAGAATGAATTAGAGTAAATTCCAATAACTAGAAAGAGACTGTTCTAATAAGCAGAAGTGGGTGAAAAATTATGGAATCCAACTGAGAGGTTGCTAAGGGAACCTGCTGCCCCAGCAGGAGGGGAGGGATCGTGGTCGACAGAGCACAGCTGGTAAGAGTTATTGGAAAACTACGCTGTTTCGTGTTTATTCACCAATAGTGTGAGACCTCTCTATCTAACCCCTGATACACCAACAGTGAGTTTAAAGCACATCCATCGTCACCCATATGGGCCAAGGGTCAAGGCTGTGAGGGTAGTGATTAGGTGTATAGTGTCTGGAGTCAGTGAGAACTGGGGTGAGACACAGCTCCACTGCTTGCTAGCTGTGTGATCTTGGATAAGTTTAACTACTCTATGCCTCAGTTTCCTCATTCGTAGATGGAGATATTATAGAGTTCTTAGGAAGAGAGCTCGTATAAAGCATTTAGCCCAATGTCTGGTAAATGGTGAGTCCTTAAATATTAATTATTGTCCTTATTATTTTTCTATTTAATTTAAACAGCTTTATTGAAGTATAATTTACATACTATAAAATTCACCATCGGGGCTTCCCTGGTGGCGCAGTGGTTGCGCGTCTGCCTGCCGATGCAGGGGAACCGGGTTCGCGCCCCGGTCTGGGAGGATCCCACATGCCGCGGAGCGGCTGGGCCCATGAGCCATGGCCGCTGGGCCTGCGCGTCCGGAGCCTGTGCTCCGCAAC
>NC_041215.1:109400252-109423374 GCF_002837175.3 Physeter macrocephalus
AGCCCGCATACCACAAAAAAAAACAAACAAACAAAAAAAAATTCACCATCATAAGTGTACAGTTTGATAATTAAAGTAACTTTAAATGGTCATACAATCACCACAACTTTCATAAAATCCAGTTTTAGAACACTTCCACGGCACCAAAAAGTTCCCTCCTCCTTTTTTTTTTTTTTTTTTTTTTGCGGTACGCGGGCTTCTCACTGTTGTGGCCTCTCCCGTTGCAGAGCACAGGCTCCGGACGCGCAGGCTCAGCGGCCATGGCTCACGGGCCCAGCCGCTCCGCGGCATGTGGGATCTTCCCGGACCGGGGCACGAACCCTTGTCCCCTGCATCGACAGGTGGACTCTCAACCACTGCGCCACCAGGGAAGCCCCTTTTCTTTTTTTTTTAATTGAAGTATAGTTGGTTTACAACATTGTGTTAATTACTGCTGTACTGCAAAGTGATTCAGTTATACATATATATACATTTTTTAAATTCTTTTCCATTATATTCTTTCCCATTATATTCATTCCATTTTATTTTTTTCCTATGATGGTTTATCATAGGATATTGAATATAGTTCTCTGTACTGTACAGTAGGGCCTTATTGTTTATCCAAACTATAGCTAAAAGCTTACATCTGCTGACCCCAACCTCCCACTCCATCCCTCCCCCAAGCCCCTCCCCCTTAGCAACCACCAGTCTGTTCTTCCGCGGCATGTGGGATCTTCCCGGACCGGGGCACGAACCCTTGTCCCCTGCATCGACAGGTGGACTCTCAACCACTGCGCCACCAGGGAAGCCCCTTTTCTTTTTTTTTTAATTGAAGTATAGTTGGTTTACAACATTGTGTTAATTACTGCTGTACTGCAAAGTGATTCAGTTATACATATATATACATTTTTTAAATTCTTTTCCATTATATTCTTTCCCATTATATTCATTCCATTTTATTTTTTTCCTATGATGGTTTATCATAGGATATTGAATATAGTTCTCTGTACTGTACAGTAGGGCCTTATTGTTTATCCAAACTATAGCTAAAAGCTTACATCTGCTGACCCCAACCTCCCACTCCATCCCTCCCCCAAGCCCCTCCCCCTTAGCAACCACCAGTCTGTTCTCTATGTCTGTGATTCTGTTTCTGTTTCATAGATAGGTTCACTTGGGTCATATTTTAGATTCCACATGTAAGTGATATCATATGGTATTTGTCTTTCTCTTTCTGTATTGTCCTTATTATTGATCTCTGCTCAGAGACCCACAGAATGTTCCATATGCTTCCATCTTCCTCCTCCTTAGGCACTCCTTCTGCTCTTTGTTCTCTTGGCTTTCTTGCCACCATCCTCTCTGACCTCTCCTTCTTTGGTCTGGCCGCACCACAGGGTATATGGGATCTTGGTTCCCTGACCAGGGATCAAACCCACGTCCCCTGCACTGGAAGCTCGGAGTCTTAATCACTGGACCGCCTAACCCTCTCATTCTTAATCTCCTTGTCAGCATCTCGGCATCTACCAACATCTTTGGGCTCAGTCCTGGCCCTCTCCCCTATCCCCTCCACAGTCCAAGTGTATTCTCACCACTTTAAATACCAACTACAGGCCCCCAGCCCCCAAAATCACAGCTCAAACCCAGGTCATTTCCCCAAGCCTTGGGCTTCCAGACCCACCGCTGACTTGACAGCTCCTCTAGACGTCGCATGGGCACCTCAAACTTAAAATATCCAAGTAGGAGCCCTGGGTCTGCCCTCCCCACCACTCCCTACACCTGGTCTTACCACCTGACACCCCACCCCCCGCCGCCCTTGAGCCCAGCTGCTTGCTCAAACCAGAAACCAAGGAGTAATCCTCCAAACCTCTCTCTCCATCACCCTTCACCACCAATCCATCACCAAGTACTCTTAGTTCTACATCCAAAATATATCCTTAATTCATTCACGTCTCTCCATGTCCACTCCCACCACCACTGTGCTTAGCTCTCACAAAGGCAACAGCAAGAGATTCCTAACTGGTCTCCTTGCTTTCACTTTCTTTTACTTTATTTTATGGTAAAATACATATGACAGAAAATTTACCATGTTAACCATTGTAACATGTACAATTCAGCAGCATTTAGTACATTCACAGTGCAACCATCACCACTGTCGTTCCAAAACATTTTCATCACCCCAAAAGGAAACCTCATATCCATTAAGCAGTCACTCCCATCCTGCCCACCCCCAGCCCCAGGCAACCACTAATCTTCTTTCTGCCTCCACAGATTTATCTACTCTGGACATTTCGTGTAATTGGAATCACACAATAGGTGACATTTTGTGTCTGGCTCTTTTTGTTTAGCATTATGTTTTCAAGGTTCGCCCATGTTGCAACATGTATCAATACTTCACTCCCTTTTATTCCTAGCTTTCTTTCGCTCTCACCCTTTATTTATTTTCACAAAGATGCCAAAGTAATCTCATAAAAATATATTATTCTCTTGTTTAAAACTTTTCATCAGCTGTCCATCGTACTTAGGTTAAAGCACAGATTTCTAACCTGACCTTCGAGGACCTGTGTCACCTGGCCTTTGCCTATTACTTTGCCATCATCTCCCCCCAGCTCCCTTTTTCTAGCTGCATTGATCTCAGCTCTTTTGAAGCTTTTCCCTGGGCACGTATTTCTTCCACCTGAGATACTCTTTCCTCGCTTCTTTGCCTTCCTCAGAGAAATTTTCCCTGACCCCTTAATCTAAATTACTTTGCCCCACTTCTTCTCAGAGTACCCTATCTTGCTTTATAGCACACACCACAATTTGTCGTTAAGCAGTTGAGTTTAACAGTCACCTGTTTAATATTCTGTTTAATATTCACCTTCCCTCCTAGACTGTAAGCTCCATGAAGTCAGGAACCAAATCTCTCTTCCTTACCAGTGTTATCTCAGTCTAGATCTGTGCCTACCACATAGTAGCTGCTCAAAAACTATTGGTGACTGAGTAAATGAATGAACGGGTTTTCCAGAGCAGAAAGAATGGGAAACAAACAGTAACTCGACCACTTCTGCTATTAGAGAGCCTCATCGAACATTGCTCAGATGGGCCTCAGCACTCATTTACCCTTATCATCACCACTATCATCAACAGCAACCTCCTGCCGACCTAGAGGTGGCTGCACTGTGACAGCCTCAGAAAAAAAGCACGCTTTCTGGGTAATTCCAGATCTCCTCCTACAATTTTCACTCCAGGCAGCTGGAAGCTAGAGGCCAGCAGGCAGCCCATGAAGAATGACTGCCAAGGAACAGAGAGAAACTGTGGGATGATTTCCTGGCTTCTATCCTTTGGTTGGCCAAGTCACTCTTAGAGCCACGGTCCTCAAACTTCCCTGCTTGCGGTGCTCTTCCATGAGACCAAGACGCTTCCCTCGCAGCTCCTGCTTACCCTCTTGAAAGAAACAGAGAATTCAGGAGAAGAATGGCCTCGGCATCATCTTCCTCCTCTTTTGATGTGGTTCCCCATCTGCACATGTCCTGGCTGAGTACATCTGGAATTAACGAACTAGGTCCATTACTTCTAGTTCTCTGGGGCTTAAAAACAATCAGTGGCCACAAGTGGGCTTTAAAAACAATAAAAGACCACAGCATTTAGACCAGAGCTTTTAGCATTCTTCACCCTGGCTCACCCCTGCAAAGGAACCCCAAGTCCCATAGAACACTGGGTAATACATTCAGCTAGTCCATCAGCGAACATTTGCTGAGCCTTAGCAAGTGCCAGGCACTGGGTTGGAGACCAAGGATACAATGGTAAACATGACACATACAGTCTTTGTCCTGATGGAGTTTACAGCCTAGTTGAGAATAAATAAGTAAATCACTATTCAACTTAATAATTGCTATGATAGGGAGATAAAGGATCCTTGAGAGCTCATAGGAGGGACCAGTCGTCAAGACTTGGGGAAGGAAGTCAGAGAAGGCTGCCTGGGAGAAGTGACATCTAAGCAGAAGGGTGAAGGATAAGTAGGAACAACAAATGAAGTGGATGAGGTAGAGTAAAAAACGTGCAAGATAGAGGGAACACACGTTCAGGAGATCAGCAGTAACAGAATTTAAGGAACTAAAATGGAGGTTAGGCTGGATGGTGGGGAGAAGAGTTAGGGGAAACGATGCTGGAAAGATAAGAAGCAGACAGATCTTGCAGGGTCTTGTAAGTTACTTCAAAGAGTTTGACATTTATTCTAAGGGTACCGAGGAGCCAGAACAGGATTTGAAACAAAGGAGGGGAAAATTCACGTTTTCCAAAGTTCTCTTTGACTGCAAGGTGACCAATGTGTTAGCAAGGAGCAATAATGGCGGTGGAGACCAGCTCAAGGCTCTTCCAAAGCCAGGTGGGTGATAATCGATAATTGCCTCTGCTAGGATAGTGAATGTCAGCTGGTATGGAGGAAAGAGGACAGAGTTATTTTGGAGCGAGAAGACTTGGTGATAGGATGGATGGGGGTGGGGGGTTGGTTGGAGGAAAGAGGAATCATGATGACACTCTGGCCCTAGCAAATAAGTGAATGATCATGTAATTAACGGACATGGAGAACTCCAGAAGAGGAGCTGGATTGGAAGGAAGAGAAGTTCAGTTTCGCACATGTTGGTTTGTAGGTGTCAGAAGGACATTCATGTATGGTTGTCACGTAGGTAGTTGGGTCCAGGGCTCAAGAGAGAAATCGTTTGGCTCTATGGCCACAGTTAGGAGTCAGGAGCATGAATGTGCTTTTTGAAGCCATGGTAGTTAACAAGTCCCCTCAGCGAAACCACCTCTTAATTTTAGTTACAGTGAAGCAGAACCTGAAGGTTAAGGCTGATGAACAAGTGCAGTAGAGGAGTAGGAAGCAAAAGTGTTCCAGACAAAGGGAGCAGCCCATGCAAATGAACAGACCTGAGAGAATTTGGGGAACTAAAATCCGTTTAGTACTGTAAAAAGATAAGAGGGCCCCTAGGACAGAACCCCTAGGAGCACCAACGTTTAAAGACCGGGCAGAAGAAAAGTCTGAAAAGGAGACTAAAGACTAAGAAATAGGAGCAAAACATAAAAGTCAGGGAAATCAATAATTCAAGATAACAGTCAACAGGGTCAACTGGTGCCAGGAGGCTGCATCCCCAGTGCCTGGAACAGTATTCCATAAATAGTTGTTCCATGAAAAAAATGTGCACTGAATTTAGCAACAGAACTCGTTGGTGACCTAGAAAAAGGACTTTCACTAGGGTGGGAACCAGGCATGGTGGAGTGAAGAGTGAATATGGGGTAAGGAAGTGAGTGTTGACAACCCCTCCAAGAGTTTGGGCTAAATCCCAAGTTCTCACCGTGACCTAAGAGGCCCCTGCCCACACCTCTAACTTCAAACACAAGCTGACCTGGTGCCATCACCTTCTTGCTCAGTAGGACTCAGCCACATGGTCCCTCTTTCAGGTCCACTTCCAAACTCAGAGTCCTCACCCACACTGTTCCTTCTGCTGGAGTTCACTCTTCCCTCCACCCCATCCCAACCCACAGCCCAACCAACTTCTATTCATCCTTCAAGGCTCAGCTGTCCTCACTGAAGGCTTCCCGACTCCCCATCTGCTCCCCCAATCCCATGATGCTAGGTTCCATCATTACACCATCCTGTTGCACACTGAGGTTCCCCTCTGTATCACTTCACCCGAGTGCAGTGAATTATTTGTGCAGATATTTAAGATTTATCTCCCCAACTAGACCATAAGCTCCCCATCTAGGCTAGTCCCTAAGGGCAGGGACTGAACCCCAGGCCGGAAACAGTGACTGACACATAGTAGGCACTCAATAAATATTGAACAAATAAATTAATAAATGAGCAAGTAAAGTGATAAAATAGTAGTTTGAAGGAGCCGAGAGATCAAGGAAGGGCTTTTTTTTTAATGGGAAAGACTAAGGTTCGTTGAAATGTCCATGTGAAGGGGCCAGGGGAGAAGGAGAGGAGATAACCAAGAAAGCAAAATACCTGAGGAGGCATAAGAGGATGACAGTGGGTGGAACAGGTGGAGGGATGGTCCTTAGATGGAAGGAGAAACACCTTTTTCACTGAAGCAGGAAAGGAGGGAGGATGGGTGAGGATACAGTCTTAGTGGCAGGAAGTGGAGGGGGTACCTATCTAAGGGCTTGTTCTTTCTGTGAAATCAAAGTTTAAACCTTGGTTTCTCTTGATCCTAAATAGTCACATGCTTATTTGAATAGTCCCTTCAAACTTTACTTTGAAATAGACAAAAATTAAAAGAACCACATAAACAAAGGAGACGGAAGAAGAGGATGGATTTGAGGTACATTCTGGAGCTATCTGGAGATGGACTGGATGAGAAGATAATAGAGGAAAAAAAGTGTACTATTTACCTTTTTAATTTAGTTTTTGCCAAGGTTACATAGATACCTAAAGACTCAAATCGTTCTATAAGACTTGCTGCTGCAAGTAGCTGTCTCTGCCCCCTTTATCTTTTCCCCATAGGCAACTAATTTCAATTCTTTCTGGGAGTTCTTTTGGTATTTATATCTATATCAATAAATAACATGTTTGTTTTTCTAATTCCTGATTATCCTTCCCACTATGGAAGATGAGAATTTAGCTCTTTTTTGCCAAATTTCTTCACCCCTGCCACACACATGCACTTCTTCTGCTCCCCAGTTCTCTATCTCAGTTTTTAGATAGATTGATGTTCGGTGTTATCTATGACTAAGTAAATGCAGTTTACAAATGAGCCATGCACTATCCTGTGATTACTTTCCTTTTCCTTGCCTGCACACATTTTTTATTTTGTCTGAAGTTAATAGTTATCCTGGGAGACGCAAGAGGGAAGAGATATGGGAACATATGTATATGTATAACTGATTCACTTTGTTGTAAAGCAGAAACTAACACACCATTGAAAAGCAATTATACTCCAATAAAGATGTTAAAAAAAACACCCAAATCCTCAAAAATGCCTCTTTATAAACATCTCAATAAATAACAATAAAAAAATAATTATCTCATTTTCCTTTCTTGTTATTAACATTGTTAACATTAATTCAGCTCCAAGCTCTCCTCTTCTCCATATATACACAACAGAGAGACTCTTAATTTCACCTTATTGAATAACTCTCTCCTGGGTCCTTCTGACCTGCTCCAGTTGCCCTCAACAACTTCTGGGTACGTGGCTGTCACCATGGTCCTGGCGGTTCCCTTTTCCTCTCTCCTTTGTTGTATCTTCTGTTTCCTGTCTCCCATGTCTTCCTGTCTCTCGGTTTACACCCTCAGTTTGGTGGAGCATATCCGCCAGTAGCTTCCTGAGAAAGGGTGCATAGGAAGTAAAATGATTGAGACCCCGCCCGACTTAAAATGTCATTCACCAGCATAGAAGAAAATATATACACAGGATCATTTTAATAGATGCAAACAGGCATTTATAAAATTCGACATAAATTCATGGTGTAAAAAGAAACCCTTGGGACTTCCCTGGTGATGCAATGGTTAAGAATCCGCCTGCCAATGCAGGGGACACAGGTTCTAGCCCTGGTCCGGGAAGATCCCACATGCTGCGGGGCAACGAAGCCCATGCACCACAACTACTGAGCCTGTGCTCTAGAGCCCACGAGCCACAACTAGTGAGCCTGTGTGCCACAACTACTGAAGCCCACGAGCCTAGAGCTTGTGCTCCACGACAAGAGAAGCCAACGCAATGAGAAGCCTGCGCACTGCAACCAAGAGTAGCCCCCGCTTGCTGCAACTAGAGAAAGCCCGCACACAGCAACGAAGACCCAAAAATAAATAAATAAATAAATATAAAAAGAAACCCTTGTTGAATAATGATTCGCAGTAGCCAAAATGTGGAAACAACGCAGGTGTCCATCAACAGATGAATGGATTAACAAAAGGTGGTCTATACATACCATGGAATATTATTCATCTACAAAAGGGAATGAAATTCTGATACATACTACAACATGTATAAATCTTGAAAACATTATGCTAAGTGAAAGAATCTATATACAAAACAACAAATATTATATGAACATTTGTATGAAATATCTAGAATAAGTAAATTTATAGAGACAAAGTAGATTAGAGGTTACAAGAACCTGGAGGAAAGGGGAGTGGGGTGTGGTTACAGAGTTTCTTTTGGGGGTGATGAAAAAGTTTTGGAAAAACATAGTTGTGATGATTACACAACAGTGTGAAACGTAATTAATGTCACTGAATTGTACCCTTAAAATAGTTAAAATGACAAATTTTGTATTATGTATATTTTACTGTTAAAAAATTCCAAAAAATGCCTAGCAAATTAAGAATAAAGAAAACTTCCTGATAAGAAGTACCTATAAAAGGAGTCTGATAAGGAGTACCTATAAAATAATAACATTAAAAGATCATCCTAAATGGGAAAACATTAGAATAATTTGCTTTAAATAAGAAATGAGACAAGACAGTCAAGTCTATTTCTATTCAGCATAGTATTAAAGGCCCAGCCAGCACAAAAAGAGAAGAAAATGAAAGAAGGAATGGAAAGGAAAAAAATAGAACTGTCATTATTTTCAGATGATATAACTGTTTGCACAGGACAGCAAAAAAGATCTATGAGCAAATTATTAGAAATAATAAGCAAGTTTAGCAAAAGTCAAATGCATACTCTTGTATTCTTGGAATAAACAAACAGAAAATGTAATTAAAGAAAAGACAAAATTCACAATAGTTTCAAAGGACACCAAGAACCTAAAAATAAGTCTAAAAATACATGTAATACTACAGAGAGAATTATAAAACTTTATGAGTAGCCAGTAAGATGACCCAAATAAATGAAAGGATATATCACATTGTGAATAGGAAAAAAATAGCATAATGTTGT
This sequence comes from Physeter macrocephalus, assembly GCF_002837175.3. Taxonomy (NCBI): domain Eukaryota; kingdom Metazoa; phylum Chordata; class Mammalia; order Artiodactyla; family Physeteridae; genus Physeter; species Physeter macrocephalus. The sequence continues at coordinate 109,409,087 of NC_041215.1, forward strand.
ACATCTCCCCAGTTCAATAAAGTTCCAATCAATATGTTAGCATGTATTTCTATAGAACTTGATAAGCTGATTATAAAATTTAAATAAAAGAGTAAAAGGGGGAAAATTGACAAAACTTTTATGAAGAAGATTGAGCATGGAGGGAAAAGTTGCAGAATTGCCCCACTAGATATGATGCTTTTATTGGGGGGTGAAACTACAGTAATTAAGACAAGATGCTATAGGCACTGGAACAGACAAACAAATATAGAGTATGGTATCGAATACAGAGCTCAGATATAGACCCATACATGTATGAGTCTTCGGTATACAACAGGGGTGGCCTGCCAAATCAGTGAGAAAATAAATAGAGCGAGATAAAAAAAAAAGGTCATCCATATGGAAAAATATGAAATTAAATCCCTATTCCACATCATGTACTGAAATTAATTCCAGATGGATTGAGGCTTAACTATAAAAAAATTAAAACTCTTAACAAAATTCATAGGCAAATATCTTTTAGACTTTGAGGTAGCGAAGAATTTCTTAAATAATATTCAAAAAGTGTGAACAATTTAAAGTTTTTTACAAATTCAGCCATACTAAAATTAAGAACTTCTTTTTGTCAAAAGAAAGTGAAAGCAAGCTACAAATGGGGGAAACATGGGGGAATATAGAACAATTATTCCTGGGCAGCAGGTATAACTGGTATTGTCCTGGGAAAATCAGGATGCAGGTCACCCTAACTCAGGCCCAGTAATTCTACTCCTGGTATAAAGCTACAAGAGACTTTTATCCATAAACACATGGAGGCATCTACAAGAATGTTCATAGGAATGCTGTTCACGATAGCAAACCCTGGTGTTATAGACTGAATGTTTGTGTCCATGCAAAATTCATATGTTGAAGCCCTAACCCCCAATGTGATGGTATTTGGAGGTAACTGTGTTTATATGAGGTCATGAGGGTGGGGCCCCCATGATGGGATTAGTGTCCTTACAAGAAGAAGAAAAGGAATCAGAGCTCTCTCTTTCTCTGCCTTGTGAGGATAAGGTGAGAAGGCAGCTGTCTGCATGCCAGGAGGAAGGACCTCACCAGGAACTGAACTGGCCAGCACCTTGATCTTGGACTTCTCAGTTTCTAGAACTGTGAGTAATAAATATATATTGTTTAAACCCCTCAGTCAATGGTTATAGCAGCAATTTTATTATAGCAGCCTGAGCTAATCAAAATGCCTGGAAACAAAGCAAATACCCATCAACAAGAGAGTGAATGAGTAAAATATGGTATATTCACACAGTGGAATATAATACAGCAGTCAACAGGAATGAGTTACATCTATACACATCAGTATGAATAAATCCTAAAAATATAATGTTAAGTTTAAAAAGTAAGTCCTACGTGGATACATACAGAATGATATGCTTCTTATCAAATTAAAAACAACTTAAAAAAAAACTTACTTTGCAGGAATACGATTGAATGAGTATGGTTGGGTTTATGATATGTCAACTTAGCTAAACTTGAACTACATTTCCCAGAATTCCCTCTGGGTTAGCTCTGGGTTAGCAAGGGTCTCAAATGAAAGTTAAACGACTTTTGGAAGGTGGACCTTCTTTATTTCAGAAGGTGGGCATGGGGGTACCAGGCCCTATTGTAGCTCAGGAGCATCATCACTGACCTGCTGCCTCATCACATTGGCATGGAGAACTGGTGGTTCCATGGTAACTCCACCTTCTCCTTCAGCTTCAGATTCTTTCAGTGAATCCTGGCCCAGTGAGTATAGCTGCATGCCTCCTCAGCTCCTGCTGGGTCTCCCCCTTCAGCTTCTCCAACTCCTGGGCTAGACCCATCACCAGATACAGAAACAACCATGCAACAATCGTTTAACTAGCTCTGGCAACTACATGGGGTCAAATCTCTTTCATAAATTCCATATTCTATATCATTCTTATGGCTCTGCTTCTATGATCTAAATCCTGACTGACGCAATGAGATACACCAATCTAAAAAGGAAAGTAAGAGGAATGGTAAATGTAGGATTCAGGACACTGGTTACTTGGGTTAGGAAGAAACAGGAGGTTAGACCAGGGAAGGACTGTAAATGTAACTTATTGCCATAATTCTAGTTTTTGTGTTGAATGGCAAGTTCATAATTGCCTGTTACATAAAAAATAAATATAGTTACATGAATGAATAGATGGTTGGCCATGTATGGACAAATGAAGAATTATGAATATTCTAATTATATGAAACTATGGCAAGAGAAAGGGAGAGAGAGTAATAAGTAATTTCTTTTGAAAGAACATACCCTTGAAATAACATCATCATTTTAACTTACCTCCCATTGATTCAAACTTGGTTCCCTGGCCACATCTAATTGAAAAGACAGCTGTGAAATGTCTTTAGTTGGGCAGACCATATTAACTGGATGAATTGCAAGGTGACTTATGTCTAAAGGGAAGAAAAAGATAAGGGCTACTGGGAGAAAATGAACAGTCTTTGCCCCAGGTGAGGACTGTAGAAACAAAAGATTCATGAGGTATTTTGAGAAAAGAATTAGTCAGCTCTTTAATGAACACAGACATCAAAAAGCACTCTATGAACCAATGTATGAAACCAAGTGGTTGGTGGGCTAGTGTTGCAGACATTTGTTTTGAAGTCCCCCCAAGACATCTTCCTGAAAGCGAAGAGAATCAGTTTTTAGGAGAATCACTTCCTCCCCATTGGATACTGTTTTGTGGGACTATCATCGTGTACCGTGTTTTCCTCTAGCCAAGGTGCTAGCAAGACACCTGTCTTAATTTAGATGTCCCAAAAGTAGGCCATAAAAGATTTAAGAGTAAGCATTTTATTTGAGAGGCAAACCCAGGAAACTGCGTGCAGAAGAGGAAGTGAGAGAAGAAAGGAGGGAAGTGTAGGCTAATGAGCACATGACTGCTGTGGGCAACTGAGGCTCATTCTCATGTGGACCCTCTGAGAGACTGTGTGGAACACTCCTCAGGTTGTCTCCCCAAGAGGAGCAGCGGCTGGGGTGTATACACATCATTGGTGAGGATGGCTCTCGGGGATCTGAGTTCCCAGAACTTCTGGCCTCACATGCCATAGGCCGATCGTGCCTCTGTGGACAGAGTGCCCTCAAGCTGTCAGCACGTAAGGGAACTGTAATCAGGTGACCTCCAAGGGAACCTGGTCGGTGCATCCACAGCGCTTGCTCCACAGCCAAGTTAAGCCCAGTGGACGCTCACTCTCAGGAAACTGAAAAGTCAGCAGGGTTACATGGAGACTGAAAAGTGGAGGTCCATCTTGCCTTAGCCAGACTGCTCCTAATAGCAGACCCTCCTTAGGTGGCCCCCTTCCTAGCCTTCCAGAGATACCTTGTTTCTGATCCATTTCCAAATCTGATTCTCCAGGTTCTCTGCCATTTCTGGAAGCTTCCAATATCCTTTCAGGACTTCCAGTAAACTCCCAGAGTTGGTCTCTGTTGTTTGTAACCAGAAGACATAACTGGTATACCTGGAAACCCAGTACACCTGGAGACTCCATACACCTAGATACCTGATACACCTGGAGATCACTGCCACTGATCTGAGTCTTTAAGAATGTAAGTCACCTCTCTGCACTTTGGTTACCTCATCTATAAGATAAAAAGATTGAAATTGATTATTTCCAAGTTTCTACTCAGTGGTAAGATTCTATGATTCAATTAAGCCAAATCGATGGTCAAACAAGGGAAACCCAAAAAACTCATTACTACAGCCTGACTTCCAAACTCCACTCTGTGCCAGTGTTGCAGCCTCCTTCCTAGAAATAGTAAGGGCTCCAGAATCATTGCAGGTTGACTCTGTACAAAAATGAGGAAAACAGCAACAAAGTCCAACCCCTAATTTTATCCCAAACCTACCAGCAAACTGACCAAAAAGAGTGATTCAGGAAAAAGAAAAATTGTTTTGCTTTTATCCAAAGGAATTCTGGGCAGAAAATACTAGGCTGCCCACAGAATTCCTATCACGTCGAATTCCTAGTCTGTACATAATTGGATTTCTCTTTCTCACTCCCATCACCACCACTTCTGGAAGGCATGTTTGAGGCATGGAGAGAGGTGACACATATAGCCCATTGTTCTCCTACATGGATTCAAGAAACAAATGCCCAAGTTGGAAAAAGGATGGAGCTGCAGTCTGTTATCATCTGCCAGCTAATGATACAGTTGAACAAAGGTAGCAATGTTGTGGAAAAGGAACACATTTAGGACTCTGACTCTCTACCAAGTTATGATGATTTCCCAAGACATCCAAGGTGGAGCAGAGATGCGACTGATAAAATACGTGGCATGGATTGAACAGCACGAAGAGAGCAACTGACTGCAGCTGTCTGTGCGATCTGGCAGCCTCGACGATGAAGACAAATCTAAACAAATCACCATCCCTGGCTTCCTGATGCCTCCAGGAAAGTCCTGTAATAACTGTTCTGTGCTGGCCTCCCAGGTAGGGGTGAGGAAAATATGCAGAATCCACAACTTTAGGGCTTTCCTAGGGCTTCTGCTCAATGTAACAGCTGCCACCCTTACATAGATCTGGCTGTTTTCTGCAAAATTCAAGTTTTCATTAACTAATCATATGTTTGCAGCCCTTCCCACCGCGCCTACAGCTAACATGGTGGACACCAAAGCCCCATTCCCCCCATAGCCCAGCCTTACGGAGACCCAACAGGTAGCCCAGATTAGGAGAAGCTGAGATTTGTCCTCTGCCCACCTAGCCATGTCTTTCTAACTCCATTTCCAAAGCTTAAGTGGGAGCATTAGTAACTGGGTTTGTGCACACAGCCATCACCTGGAGGCACATCTCCAACCCTGAGTCCTGGCAGCTGCCTTCCTCCCATCTCTCCTGAAACTGCCAGGATAACTGCAGCTCTGCTTGGCAGCCGTGGTCATCGAGTTAGACACATTCACTTAGGGGGAAAGGGATGGATCTGCCCTGACCAGTCTGGACCATGATGTGGAATGGGTGGGTGGAAAAGAAATCCTGTGCCTTGAAGTCCCCTCCCCTGGAAAAAAAAAAAAAAAAAAAAAAAGAAAAGAAGGGTTAGAAAAACTTGCTCTTTTTGTCCTAGCAGCACTTCAGTGAAGCAGTCCTGAAGAAGGCAGTGACCAAAAAAATCTGATCGGCCACTGACAGAGACTGCCGGGTCTCTACAGAGAGAGTCGTGGCCCTGTCAGAATGCCATGGCTTAGGAACACTGGGGAGGGGAAGAGGAGGGCAGACCCTGTCCCTCCACTCAGCATGCTTGGGGAAGGGCAGTGAAAGAGCCTCTGACTGCAGCCAAAACAGCCCAGGTGGCCTTGACAGCAGGATGGGAAGGTTCCTCCAGGAAGCCAGCATCCCTAGACGAAAAATGGGGAGGGAGGGAGAAAGTGGAAGAGGCAAAGAGAGAGAGAGACAACAGAGCTTCTCTCTATGGTGATTATAAGTCAACATAATCACAAAAGAAACACTTGAGTGCCTAGTTTGTTGCCATGTACACAGCAGGTGCTCAATAAAAACTTGCCGGTGATGGAGTTAAATGTGACTTCCTAGACAAAGCCTGCTTTACCGTAAGTGAAATAAGTATCTGTTGGATTGAAATAAATTGAAACAGGCAGCAGGTTAGTGTTGTAATTTGAGGAGCAATGGAAAAATGGTCCCCTGCCCCAAATCTCTCTCCAACTAGAGTTGCCAGGGTGTTGGAAATTTCCAGATTCCTCTTTTGGGTTAATGGAGTAATGAAAACTGTGTGTTGAAAGGCAAATATTGTCTGAGAGAGATAACCCATGAAGCTATTATGATGTATCATTCATCTAGGATGGCAAGTCCAATTCAATTCAAGAGCCAGCACCAATAGATTCATAGGAGCTGCCCGGAGTTCTATCCTGAGAAGGCTCTGAGGCCCCACCTGGCTCAACAGAAAGCAGTACTCTGGGAAATCACTGATATCTGTGTGGATATGGAAAGTGGTTTGGTATGAAGGGTGCCACATATATGGCATCCTGCCTCTTAGCCTGAATCCTTTGGTCATATCAGCTCCATCAGTGAGCAGGCTCCTACGGGAATATAAGCTGAGATGGACATTCACAACTTAGGAAGGGTCCAGAGCATGAAGGTTTTGCCTGAAAAACAGACCAGGGCACAGAATTCTGATGGACAGTATGAGCCATGCAAGTCTGGGGGTAAGGGACAAAAGAAAGGTCATCTAAAATCTAACTTTGCCTACTTCAGTCTTGCCTTGAGTGAGCACTTACTACAGACTCTACAGTCTAGAGGATGACCACAGCTTTTCCTCTCCCATTACATGAATTTGCCTAGTCCTTGTCAAACTTTTCTATCAAGTTCCCCCAACAGCAGAGGAGAACAAATGGCTCACTCTCTCGGCACCCAGGGATAGTGTCAGCAGCCTGCTGTGAGCAAAATATGTCTTTGAAATCTCAGTTTTAACTTAAGAATTTTTGTAAATTTACATGATATCATATTCCTGTTTGCTTCCATGTAGAAATATTTACTTACCAGTTCTATTAGAGTAATGCTCTCTTCTGTATCAGATCAAGCCCAAGCCCTCAGTGATTTAACACTTCAGAAAAGTATTTTTCACTCACCTGAAATCCATGTGGATGTGGCTTGCAGGTGGACAGTCTGCCCCCGGTCTTGCGACTCTACCCTCTTTCAGGGTCTCCGAGTCGTCTCCATTTTGATGGGGAAAGAGACCACTTCTTAATTACTTGAGTTCAGAATTGACATCCATTCTCCCCCACATTCCAGGAGCAAGAATTCATCATGTGGCCCTATTTAAATGCAAGAGGAGCTGGGAAATACAGTCCCTGATTACCCAGCAATAACTCTGGGTAGACTAGTAAGTCTTTACCTCAATAACTAATGTCTTGGGCTTCACTGGTGGCACAGTGGTTAGGAATCCTCCTGCCAATGAAGGGGACATGGGTTCGATCCCTGTTCCGGGAAGATCCCACATGCCACAGAGCAACTAAGCCCGTGCACCACAACTACTGAGCCTGCGCTCTAGAGCCCACGAGCCACCACTACTGAAGCCCACACGCTTAGAACGCGTGCTCCACAACAAGAGAAGCCACCACAATGAGAAGCCTGCGTGCAGCCTAAATAAATAAATAAATTTATTTTTTTTTTTAATTAATGCCTTAACTTCTCCATCTCTCCCAAAATTGGAGAGAAAAGTTAACCTTCCAGAAAGATGTGCTGAGTTTTATCCCATACTTTATTCAGCCCAAGCACGTTGCCACATATTCCCAAAAGGGTATCTACCCCCATTTAAGAAACACGTAAGTAATCCATTTTCAATAAGATTCCATTTGCAGCTCCAATGAAAACCAAATTAAATGGACTATCCCATTTCACCTCCTCTTCTCTCTGCTCGCTCTTTCCCTTCCTCTCAAGCCAGTTAGGTACCATCCGGATTTTGAAAGTGGGCCCAAAGCCATGTTGAATATTACCAGGAAATGGCTGGCTGGCTATCTACCAAGAGCCCTTCCAAAGTGGTATTATCTTAATGAATTTTTCACAATCCAAAGTCTGGCCAGAAGACTTACAGTTCCAAAAATTCAATCTTGTTAGTGTTCCAGGATTTGCCTGACTTGAGAGGGCTGGCTTATGTGAACTAAGTTCACAAAACACCAAAACTTCACACCAAAATGTCAATACCTCTGTTGACAAGGGGATGTGCAGCTGTCAGAAAGATCAAATGTTCATGCTCTTCTCTCCAGCACTTTTTCTCCCTGTAGAAAATCTACGCAGGAAGTCAATTACAACCCGAAAATTCCTTAGTGAGCCTGGAATCAGAGCAAGGGCAGTTTAGTCAGATGACTTGAAAGTTTAATCGTATCAGGTGGCTGTGGCCTGATGAAGCCATCACCACTGGAATATTCATACCAGCTTCTCAGAGATCACTCTGGTCTGTCCTCTAAGTCCTATGATCACCGACTCCCTTTCCGATGGACACTTTCTTTCTCTGGACACATCCATACTATCCATAGGGTAATGGCCACATTCATCTTCTGCCTTCTTCTGATTTGGCAGATGTTTTGTCTCTAAGGTACATTTATGTATGGCTGGCCTCATCCACTGTGTTAATTTTATAATCTAGTGCTCAGAGCTTAGAAGAGGAGAAAATGGGAAAGGACAGGAAGTTCACTCATCTCTGCCTACACCAGCCGATGTTTTTCTAAAATGGAATTTTAAAACTTATTTGAAACATGGAGAAACTGGATATTTGTAGATCTTTGAAAAAAAAAAAACACTTCTCTCCTCTTTTGCAGCAGTCTTCCCAGTCAAGTTTGTAACCCAGAGCTGCTGGCAGCAAATACACACTGAAAGATTAGTCCCAATCAAAGCCAAGAAAGGTGGCCAAGTTCAGTGCCAGGGAAGAGTATTGAGTTTCAGTTGTCCTGAGTCAGAACGAGACAGTGGATAGGAGATCAGGTAAAGATCACTAGCCATGGTGTAAGAAACAGGTCTGCAAACAAATGGCAGGAAGGGGTCAGGTGAAAGGGAGCTGGGTGGAAGCTTGAAAACAACAAGGCACCAGGAGGCTCCTCCTTATTGGGCATAGGCCTGTTGAAGGCACCAGACTGAGCCTAGACACCAGGCAATCTGGGAGAGTAATCTTCTTTAACTGAGTCTGCAACATCAGCAGGCAATCACATAGGGTGGTAAAGAAAGGGACTCGAGCTTAGAGAACCATGAAGGACAGTCCACAGCCAGATTGCCCTCACATCTAACCAGAATGTGCAAAAGAGACAAGACCTGCTTTGCCGTTTCAGCTCTGACAATAATTGAACTTCTGCAACTCACTTTACTCTCTGAGCCTTTCTGCACCTCAGTTTACCTCCTCTGTTAAACGAGGCATTTGAAATCAGTGCTCTCCTTCCCCAATGTACAATGATACTGTGCCTACAAAGGTAATGCACCCCTCTAACCACACGTCTATTTATATCCTATGCTGAAAAGATTACCTGCTGTTTTTTTCTTTTAACTTTTGAAGTTATAACATACATACAGAAAAGGCTGAAAAACAGCCCTGTAACCAGCTCCGGATTAAGAAACAGAACAATTTATCAACGTCACGAAAGCTTCCCTATGTCCTTTCCCTGTCACCACCTACCACCCCCCACCCTCAAACAACCACCATCCTAAGCTTCAAACAGAATGATAGGTTAGTTTTGCCTGTTTTACAGTTTTATGTAATTGAATCATACAGTGTGTACTCTTTTGTGTCTGGCTTTTTCACTCAATTATTTGTGAGACTCACCCATGGGGTTGCATGTGGCTAGATTTGGTTCTTTTTTTGTCGCTTACAGTGGTCCACTCTCTGGACATACACAATGTACTTATCCCTCTTATTGCCCATGGACTTTTTTTTTCCTTGTATTATTTATTTATTTATAATTTATTATTATTATTATTATTATTTTGAGCAGAGAAAGGTTTATCGCAGGGACAAGCAAGGAGAACAGGTGGCTCATACTCAAGAAAACCCGAACTCCCCCATGGTTTTGGGGGAGAAGTTTTTTTTTTTTAATAAATTTATTTATATATTTTATTTTATTTATTTGGCTGCATTGGGTCTTCGTTGCTCCGTGCAGGCTTTCTCTAGTTGTGGTGAGCGGGGCCACTCTTCGTTGTATTGCGCAGGCTTGTCATTGCGGTGTCTTCTCTTGCTGCGGAGCACAGGCTCTAGGTGCACGGGCTTCAGTAGTTGTGGCAGATGGGTTCAGTAGCTGTGGCTCACAGGCTCTAGAGCACAGGCTCAGTAGTCGTGGCACACAGGCTTAGTTACTCTGCGGCATGTGGGATCTTCCCAGACCAGGGATCGAACCCATGTCCCCTGCATTGGCAGGCAGATGCTTAACCTCTGCGCCATCAGGGAAGTCCCTGGTGAGAAGTTTTTAATAGGCAAAATTTGGGGTGAGCAGAGTGTATTACTTTCTTCTGATTGGTTGGTGGTGAGGTAACAGGGCAGTGCTCCAGGGATCTTGTGCTCAGCCTGAAGTTCCTTGTATTATTTAAATCATAATGTGTAGAATTTTCTGTTATTTGCAATTGAAACATATAAGCATTATAGCCCTCTTCACTATTCTCCCTTTACAATTTACATCTCATTGTTCTCACCCGTTCCAGTAGCTTCCATGATCACATCTATGTGGATGATTCTTCTACACTCTTACCTAACACCTGTCTCCTCATCTCCAACTCCAGCACTACTAGCTTTTTGCTAGGTGGCTGTATGTGGTCTACGAAGCTTTAATCTTGCCCATGGACCTTTATGTTTTTTCCTACTTTGGTATTATGAAGAATGCTACTATGAAAACTCTTATGCATGTCCTTGGGGGCACATTTTTAAGCATTTCTGTATTTGTTATCTATTAATGTATAACTAATTACCAAAAAATTCAAACAACACACTTTATCTTACAATTTCTGGGGTCAGGAGTCTGAAGAGCTTAGCTAGGTCCTCTGTTTCAGGAGCTTTCACAAAGCTGCAATCAACGTGTCAGCCAGGGCTGGGGTCTCATCTGAAGTCTCAACTGGGAAGGGATTTGCTTCCAAGCTCCCATTGTGGTTGGAAGAATTCAGTTTCTGGAGAGTGCTGGACTCAGTTCCTAGCTGGCTATTGGCCAAATTCTACATTTAGTTCCTTGCCATGGAGACCTCTCCAGCATCAAAGCATGCAAGCCAAGAAGGCAATAGAGTCTGCTAGCAAGACAGAAATTACAATTTTATGTATTATAATTATGGAAGTCATATCCCATCACAGTTGTGGTATTCTATCAGTTAGAAGAAGGTCACAGGTCCCATCCACCCTCAGGAAGAGGGGGTTATACAATGCAATGAATCCCAGGAGGTGGGGGTCACCAGGGGCCATATTGGTGTCTGCTTACCACAATTTCTGTTGGGATTATAACTGAGAATGGAATTGTCTGGTCATAGGTCCAGCTTCAGTTATGGAAATCCACTAGCTTTCCAATGTTATACCAACTGACACCCTCACCAACATTTGCTCCACATCTGGGATTGGTTTTTACCCTGGTTTCCTTCTGGTGTGAGTTATCAAATTGTTTCTGACAAAAGAAAAAAATAGCTTTCTGCACCATGGGCTGTGTTACATTTAGCAGTGTGCCTTACTCCCTAATTGAATTGAGAGGCAGAATCCTGAAGTCCCTGCCTCAGGCCTACTCAGCCCTTTTCTCCGCTGTCCTCCCTGTAAATGCAAAGTCAAAGAAGGTACCAACTCCAGCAGCATCATTAGTGCTATATGATCACCAAGATGTGGGATGAGGGATCTGGAGAAAGAGTGCCACCACCTCATTTACTGGAGTTCCCTGGTAGTTAGTCATCCTTCATCAAGCCTGGGATGAGCCACTAGGAGTGGCACTGATTGCGTCCTGAGCTGCCAACCAATCTTAAAAGGGCATTGATTCCCAGTAACATGACATTTTCCTATTGTCATTCCTCTTTTCCACGGCAATGCAGACTGCGGACATTCAATAATTGATTGAAATACAGTAGGAGTAATAACATCCTACCCCAAGAAGTGCTCTCTAGATTTCTCTATTTCAAATACAGCAAAGGCACCAGATATAAGAGAATTCTGGGGGAAATGCAATGGGGCAAACACATTTTTAGGGTGTACATGAATGTAATTAATATTTCTGCCCATGCATGTCTAGCAGGGTAGACTCCTGAAAGCCATGAAATAGTGGTAATATGGGCAGGAGACCTAAATAGACATTTCTCCGAAGAAGATATACAGATTGCCAACAAATTCATGAAAGGATGCTCAACATCACTAATCGTTAGAGAAATGGAAATCAAAACTACAATGAGGTATCACCACACACCACACAATGGCCATTACCAAAAAATCTACAAACAATCAATGCTGGAGAGGGTGTGGAGAAAAGGGAACTCTCTTGCACTGTTGGTGGGAATGTAAATTGATACAGCCACTATGGAGAACAGTATGGAGGTTCCTTAAAAAACTAAAAATAGAACTACCCTACCACCCAGCAATCCCACTACTGGGCATATACCCTGAGAAAACCATAATTCAAAAAGACTCACGTACCATGATGTTCATTGCAGCACTATTTACAATAGCCAGGACAAGGAAGCACCTAAGTGTCCATAACAGATGAATGGATAAAGAAAATGTGGCACATATATACAGTGGAATATTACTCAGCCATAAAAAGAAATGAAATTGAGTTATTTGTAGTGAGGTGGATGGACCTAGAGACTGTCATACAGACTGAAGTTAAGTCAGAAAGAAAAACAAATACCAGGGACTTCCCTGGTGGCGCAGTGGTTAAGCATCTGCCTGCCAATGCAGGGGACATGGGTTCGAGCCCTGGTCCGGGAAGATCCCACATGCCACAGAACAAGTAAGCCCGTGCACCACAACTACCGAGCCTGTGCTCTAGAGCCCTCGAGCCGCAACTACTGAGGCCCGCGCACCTAGAGCCCGTGCTCCACAACAAGAAAAGCCACCGCAGTGAGAAGCCCGTGCACCACAACAAAGAGTAGCCCCCACTCGCCGCAACTAGAGAAAGCCCGTGTGCAGCAATGAAGACCCAACACAGCCAAAAATAAATTTAAATAAATAAATTTTTTTTAAAAAGTAAAACAAATACCATATGCTGACACATATATATGGAATCTAAAAGAAAAGTGGTTCTGAAGAACCTAGGGGCAGGACAGGAATAAAGATGCAGGTGTAGAGAATGGATTTGAGGACACGGGGAGGGGGAAGGGTAAGCTGGGATGAAGTGAGAGAGTGGCATGTGCACATATACACTACCAAATGTAAAATAGATAGCTAGTGGGAAGCAGCTGCAGAGTACAGGGAGATCAGCTCGGTGCTTTGTGTCCACCTAGAGGGCTGGGATAGGGAGGGTGGGAGGGAGACGCAAGAGGGAGGAGATATGGGCATATATGTATATGTATAGCTGATTCACTTTGTTATACAGCAGAAACTAACACAACATTGTAAAGCAATTATACTCCAATAAAGATGTTTTTTAAAAAAAGAAATAGTGGTAATAACAGTAGTGGGGTAGTAATATGCGTGAGCTACCTGAATTTGAAAAACTTCAAAACGTTTTCAAAGAACTTCTTAAGGGACAATTGACTCGAGTAGGCTCTGCATAAAATACCCTCCTGTGGACACCTGTGAAATGTTGAGGCTAATTGAGGCTTCTGATGCTGATTATGGACAAGTTTGCGGGTTGCTGTTTTTCCTCCACTGAATTCCATCTCGTTTTCTACTACGCCCTTTCAGTGGGGCTGTGAGTGTATCAGATGTAAAGAGTACTAAATGGAAGCGTGCTTTTGTGTGGAAGTCATTACAGTGAACACCTGTTCACTGTTGAGTTTAATTGGACTACAGCTGGTGCTGATTGTGTGAGAAAGGGGGCTGCTCCTCTCGCCTGCGGAGGAGATTGCTGCCAGTCTAACAGTGGGGAAGTCGACGCTCTGAAGTTCAGCTTGCACATTGCAGTCAAGTACTCTCCGCCCTGTATGGCTAGTTGCCTCTGAGGTGCACTGTGGTCAATTTAGCCAGGCAAGAAGAAAAAGGTGCCTGCGTCTTTGGTCTATTTTATTAAATCAGCTCAGTTCCACATATGGAAATTCGGGGAAATATGGAGGAGATGGTTGGTATAAATTTAGCATAATTATTTACAAAGGAAACAAAGAAATGGAAGCTTCCCTCAGAGTGATATTCTTAGCAATATTAGCTGTTCACCTGTGTCCAGAGATGATAGGCATTGAATACATGTATAAATAGGAAACCAATAATGTAGCTCAGTGATCATCAGATAGTGACAAATTAAGATTACATTCTCGTGATCATTTCGGCAGCACACATACTAAAATTGGAACGATACAGAGTTTAACATGGCCCCTGCGCAAGGATGACACACAGATTCATGAAGTGTTCCATATTTTTGCACATGAAAGGATGCTCAGCATCACTAATCATTAGAGAAATGCAAATCAAAACTACAGTGAGGTATCACCTCACACCACACAACGGCCATCATCAAAAAATCTACAAACAATCAATGCTGGAGAGGGTGTGGAGAAAAGGGAACCCTCTTGCACTGTTGGTGGGAATGTAAATTGATACAGCCAATATGGAGAACAGTATGGAGGTTCCTTAAAAAACTAAAAATAGGGCTTCCCTGGTGGCGCAGTGGTTGAGAGTCCACCTGCTGATTCAGGGGACACGGGTTCGTGCCCCGTTCCGGG
>NC_041215.1:109423757-109447751 GCF_002837175.3 Physeter macrocephalus
GCCATGGCCGCTGGGCCTGCGCGTCCAGAGCCTGTGCTCCGCAGCGGGAGAGACCGCAGCGGTGGGAGGCCCGCGTGCCGCAAAAAAAAAACAAAAAACACTAAACTAAAAATAGAACTACCATATGACCCAGCAATCCCACCACTGGGCGTATACCCTGGGAAAACCATAATTCAAAAAGAGTCATGTACCACGATGTTCACTGCAGCTCCATTTACAATAGCCAGGACATGGAAGCAACCTAAGTGTCCATCGAAAGATGAATGGATAAAGAAGATGTGGCACATATATACAATGGAATATTACTCAGCCATAAAAAGAAATGAAATTGAATTATTTGTAGTGAGGTGGATGGACCTAGAGTCTGTCATACAGAGTGAAGTAAGTCAGAAAGGGAAAAACAAATACCATATGCTAACACATATATATGGAATCTAAGAAAAATAAATGGTTCTGAAGAACAAGTTCTTCAGAATGGGGCAAGACAAGAATAAAGATGCAGACGTAGAGAATGGACTTGAGGACATGGGGAGTGGGAAGGGTAAGCTGCAACGAAGTGAGAGAGTGGCATGGACATATATACACTACCAAATGTAAAATAGGTAGCTAATGGGAAGCAGCCGCATAGCACAGGGAGATCAGCTCGGTGCTTTGTGACCAGCTAGAGGGGTGGGATAGGGAGGGTGGGAGGGAGACGCAAGAGGGAGGGGATATGGGGATATATGTATACATATAGTTGATTCACTTTGTTATACAGCAGAAACTAACACAACATTGTAAAGCAATTATACTCCAATAAAGATGTTAAAAAATATATTTAAAAAAAGATTACTTTCCTGATTGAAGAAATGACTATGGAAAAAGACTACGTCTGTAGCCTTTAATAATAATAGTATTAATAATAAGCTCGAGTTGTTGGCTTAAAAAGAACAGATGCTGACTTGCATATTTCAGTCGTTTAGATGTAATTCACTTTACTTATTCATTTAATATCAAAATGCATTGAAACAATGAAACATTGAGTCTACAAAGGCCCTTTCATATTCATATTAATATTATTAACTTGCATGATTCTGAGGATGACGCTTGTGTCCCAGGGATGGCAACAATCGCCCAGAAACCAGGAAACATTCTTGCTGAAGCAAATCTGCTGATACTCGATTTTGGCTGTTCAGCGGGGGTCATCCCTCCTTGTGGGGGGCTAACAGGTGTTGTGGGCATGACCCACCTTTGGGGGAGGTGAAACTGACTTGCTTCTGAGAGTAAAGGGTCAGATGAGTGGTTGTATCTAAAAACTATTCCAGGACTCCATTTTTTGTTGTTTTGCTATTTGCACAGTCCCTTTGTACATAGGATAAGAAAGCTCACTTTACCATTTTTGTTTGCTGAGATAGGTCTGGTTCACCACCCTCAGCCCAGGAGGGGAAATGAGGCTGAGAGTTTCCCTAGAGTCAAAATGCAGGGCAAGATGTAAACTCTGGGCCTCTCCTACGTCAAGTTCAACAGCCTCTCCACTACCACGGCAGCCTTGGGCTTAGAGCTTCAGCTGCCACCCAAACTGAACAGGGACTCCTCTGAGGTGGAATCCAGCTCCACTGTGCCATTTTCTAGCTGTGCAGTCTTGGGCTAGCCACTCCTCCCCTGTGGGTAGGATCAAATGAGAAAACTTTGCGAAAATGCTTTGTCAACTGTGAAGAGCCTTACAAATATAGAGACGTTTATGACTCAAGGGGCAGCTTTTCAGTCCAACTGAAAACAGATTTTTCTGCATGAGAAACTGTTCCTGTGAGAGGCAACAGTGAGAGATTCAAGGGTGGAAAGTGTATGCTCTCTCCTCTGTTCTCTTTTTGATGACTTACAATTAATGATTCCTTTCAAGCAGATACCAAATGCAGCATCACTATTGATCAACAGATGTTCTTCCCCAATTGTTTGTGTTAGCTCTCTACTTTTCAACCGGAGACTACAGTTGTGCTCTTTGAGGAAACATACACTTGCACACGTACACACATGCTCCCTTTCCCAGCACAGATGGAAAGCAGTCTGAGTTCATATGAGTGAGGTCACAGGTACTTCCTGTGTGCTGGCGTGGTCTTTCTATAGCTAGGCTCATCCTCACCACCACCCCAAGTGGATGGAAGAACGTGAGCTGCCCCGATGAGATGATGTGAGAGATCTCGGTGTTTGGTAGAAAGGCCCTGGAGAATTGTATGTCTGGAGGCCTTCCCCTCTGTGCCCCCAGAAGTCACTTTGACATCCAAAGACCATCCGTGGCCTGTGCTGGGTTGACTAATTTGCCCTTACGTGATCAGACCACAGGGTCAGGCCAGAAAAAAATAACTGATGATCATTTTCCTGAATTAAGAAACAGAGGCGCACATGGAGCATCTCCAAACTGGAACTCAACCTGTACCATGTGCAGTAACTCAGGCTTTAATGAAAACGGATGCTGGACTAACTGCTAATCTGGGCAAAATCAGAAACGCAGCTTGCTGCGCGCAATCCATGCAAAAGGGATGCTGGTGTCTATTGAGAGCAATGCAATAAGGCCCCCGCCTGCTTTTGGTTTGGGGGCACAAACTTACACCACCTCAGGGAGGCTGTTCCAAATAGGGAAATAAACAAAAGCTGAGTCTACCACTGGGACCAGGGTCATCATTCAAAGGCAGTGTCCCAGAAAAATGCCAAAAGAATCTTGGGCGTGTGTGTCTGGTCAATTCAGAAGCCATGCACTATGGGAAACACCAACTCTCCAGGTTGGCATGTCATTTAGGGGGTCAGCCCTATCTGGAGAAAGATAGCACATCTCAATTTTGGCCACTGGCTGTCACAAGCCCGGGGCAATTCCTGGGACCCCACACTAGACTATTTCAGGTTTATAACTCCTCTGTCCCAGAGCCACAGCTTGCATTAGCCCTGCCCATCTTGCTTGGTGGCGTGCCCAAGCCACTCCCACACAGCTCGTCCAAGCCTGCCCCAGTTTACACGGGGAAGTCTGGACGTTCCCCTGACTTGGCAGAGCAGTCTGATGATTCCTCAGCTGCTGCTGCCTCTCTCCACCTCTCCATCTCATGCAGCCTGACCCGCGCAGCCATCCTCCTAGACAGGCTGGCTGGTCCACCGTGCACAATGGTCAGGCTGCGCACAGAGAATTGGTGGGCGCTCGCACCCCTCACGACTCCATCGCTGAGCAGAGCCACGTGTTCCGCCTCCCCGGGGCTGCTTGGCTTCACTCAACTAATTTGAAACAGTGATCTGGACACCAGAAAATGCTCTAATGCTGCTCTGTGGCCCAGGCTGCTCCACCGGTGGCAGGGACCTACCCCACTGCAGCATAAAATGATCTACCTGGTTGGCTCACTCGTCACAGCCTGCCCTCGGTTCAGTGGCTTTGTCTGGGTCCTGCAGGAGGTGACATTCTGTCAAGAAGAGCTGTACGGTTCTGTCATCTCCCTTCTCCAGCCGATCCATCAACCCAGTCTCCCACATTCCATCCTGGGCCCTTCTTGTTTCCTTCTGAGCAGAAGGGAACTCTTGCTCATTTCCATTAGATCAGCTGTGCTCACATGTAACGTGCATCCAGGAATTTTATTGGAAATGCAGATCTCTGTACCTAGGGATTCTGATTCAGTAGTGGTGGGGGGGCGAGTCCCAGGAATCTGCATCTTTTTTTTTTTTTTTTTTTTTTTTGCGGTACGCGGGCCTCTCACTGTTGTGGCCTCTCCCATTGCAGAGCACCGGCTCCGGACGCGCAGGCTCAGCGGCCATGGCTCACGGGCCCAGCCGCTCCGCGGCATGTGGGATCTTCCCGGACCAGGGCTCGAACCCGTGTCCCATGCATCGGCAGGCAGACTCTCAACCGCTGCGCCACCAGGGAAGCCCTGCATCTTTGATAAGTACCCACCGCAGGGGATTCCAGTGTGGTGATCCAGGACTGTAGCTCGAGAAACCACTGCAGGGGGCGGAGCACATGGCCAAGGACGAGGGCCAGCCTCTTGCTGGCCACCATTTCCCCAGCTTTGACGTGATGCTTGCTCACAGTAGTTGCTCAGCAAACACCTGTACTGGATGAATGATTGAACGATGACAGCAAGAGTGGCATCCTGGTTCCCCAAGGGCAGTGAGTAATGGGCTCAACCTTCTGGAATTATTTGGGAACGTCTAAATAGAGCAGCAGAGTTCATACGCTTTAACTCGGCAATTTCTTCTGGGAGGATTATACACAACAAGTATGATAGAAAATTGTTCTTTACATAAAAGGAAATTTGGGATCTCGTGGACATCAGGCAATAGAAGGATGACCAGGGTGCCTGTGATGTTTTCTCATGAAAGAATTCTACCTAGGGCTTCCCTGGTGGCGCAGTGGTTGAGAGTCCGCCTGCCGAGGCAGGGGACACGGGTTCGTGCCCCGGTCCGGGAAGATCCCACATGCCGTGGAGCGGCTGGGCCCGTGAGCCATGGCCGCTGAGCCTGCGCGTCCGGAGTCTGTGCTCCGCAACGGGAGAGGCCACAACAGTGAGAGGCCCGCGTACCACTAAAAAAAAAAGAATTCTACCTGGGCAGTTAGAGTGCAAGCCAGGTATATGTGAAATGATGCAAACGAATGAAGAAGCACCCCACACGGTCTGCTCCCACCGAGGAAGTGTAGGCACAGATGAAGCTCAAACATGCACGTGGCACGTTACGAGTAGCTAGCAGTTAATGTTCGTTTGGTTCTTTTTATGTACAAAACAGTGCAAATCCATACAAACCAAATAAAAACAAATGAGGCTGCTGCCACGTGGCTGGCCTAGAGCTCCTGGTAAACATCTGAAGAAAATGATGGCAAGAGGCAGAGAGCTGGGCTCAGAGGAAAAACATCAGTGACGTGCATTGGTTTTGACAGAGGAAATCACTCCCAGATGCTGAATGTGGTCTTTCCAGTTTCCTCCCTCTCGCTCCCCGAGTGGCAGGCTCAGGGCTGGTTCAGGGTCCTCTCACTCCACCCTTCCTCTTGCCTGGATCCTCTGCCCAACCCAGGGTCCCCCTGGCCTTGTCCCAGTGGATCAACACAAGACCTGTGTCCTCAGGAGGTGCTCACGTGCCCAGCCCTTCCCAGCCTGGCCCTTCTCAGGGCCCCTCAGATGTGCAGCTAGAGACACAGTGAAGGTCTTAAAGTAACCAAAGAAAAGCATATTCCTGAGGGTGTGCCTGAACTGACCAGTCACACTCTTCATGTTCCAGGCCGTTCTCTCTCCTAGCACCTCCATTTGGAGATTCTTCCCCAAGGGTTTGTGGGTTAAACAGGGAGGCATTGCCAGAGCCAAGCTGTCAGTAGGCTGCCTTGCAGCTGACCGCAGAGAAAGGCTGGCCCAAAGGTGCCTTTGGGGAGGTGAAGCAGGGAAAGCAAAGAGAATACAGTTTCTAAAAGACTAGCCAGCCTGATCAGGCCAAACAGCATTAGCGATAGCATCTTTCTCCACCACCAAAGAAACAGCATATTAATTGCCCTGGCTTTGGCGCTAGTACTTTGGAAAACAAAAACAAAATGTCACAAGGTCCCAAAACCAATGGCTTGCTAAGAGCATTAGGATCGTCACTGTGGGAATGAAGCACCAGCTTTCTCTTTTAAATGAGGAGAGGTTGTAAAGTGTTTAACGCTACCCCACAGCTCTCACCGCCGGGATTCCCTTTAGCAGTTCCTGGAGCAGAACAGCGAGGTAGCACAGAGGCGCTGAACACAGGGACCTGGCAGGTGGGGGCATAGACTGTGGCAGCTGCTGGAAGGACGAAGACAGAGAGCATTGTCACTCGCCCCTGGGCCACCGGCCTCAGCTGTACTTCCCCAAGGGCAGCGCATGCTGGAAACAGGCATGGAGACTCCAGACCTTCTGTAATGGACAAGGCTGTTCTGCTCAACAAATTCCTGCCCAACATTTGACTGTGCCACCAGACAATCCCGGAGGAGAAACATCTATTTATAATTTATCTGAGCCTGGACCCTAACTTGTATCTACATACAAAACCTCAAGCATTACTTGCATGGTTTTAATAGTCACTGAACTCTGAAAATGCTCTTAACGTGTAAATCAAGGGAAGATTGTACTTTGTTTTTTATTGCAGTGAAATTCACATAACAGAAATTAACAATTCATGCTGTCTTAAAGTGTATAATTCAATGCGCTAAAGACATGAATATATGTTCACATCGTTGTGCATTCACCACCCCTATCTAGTTTCAAAACCTTTCATTTCCCCAGAAGAGAACCCTGTACCCATTAAGCAGTCCCTTCCTACCCTCCACCCACCCACCTCCAGCCCCTGGTAACCATCCATCTGCTTTGTGTCTGGATGGATTTACCTGTTCTGAATGTTTTATCTCATGTAAATGGAATCGTACAATATGGAACCTTTTGTGTCTGGTTTCTGTTTTCAAGGTTCATCCATGCTGTAGCATCAGTACTTCATTCCTTTGTAAGGCTGAATAATATTCCGTTGTACATATATTCCACATTTTGCTTATCTGTTCATCCATTGATGGATATATGTGTTGTATCCACCAACTGTAAATAGTGCTGCTGTAAATAGTGCTACTATGAACATTCCTGTACAGGTATTTGGTTGAGTAGCTGTTTTCCATCCTTTTGGATATATATCTAGGAGTGGGATTGCTGGGTCATACAGTAATTCTGTGTTTAGCTTTTTGAGGAATCCGTAGTTTGTTTTGTATGAAACTCTAGCAAAAGTTGCTCGTTATTTCTGAAAATCACCCTGCTGATGACCATGCCTAGATCAAGTCTACATCTGTGGCTCTTGCACTCATGATGATTGACAAGCAGGAGCTATCACCTGACTATGTTAATTATTACAGCCAAGCATTTACACACTGGAAAATATTATTTCCTTTTGTGCTATAGCCAGGTCATTATATTAATTATTATTAATGATTTGTGTAGGTAGGTTATCTTATCTATAAAAGATATAGGATAAGGAGCTTTATAAGCATTTTTGAAAGGAAGAGTTACATCTGGTAGAGTTAAGAATCACTACGACAGTGTCTTAGTCTGAGTTGCTGTAACAGAATCCCATAGACTGGGTGCCTTATAAACAACAGAAATTGATTTCTCACAGTTTTGGAGTCTGGGAAGTCCAAGATCAAGTCACAAGAAGATTCAGTGTCCAGTGAAGCCTCGCTTCCTGGTTCATAGACAGCTGACTTCTCACTGTGTCCTCACATGAGACGGCTTTCTGGGGTCTCTTTTACAAGAGCACTAATCCCATTCATGAGAGCTCCACCCTCACGACCTAATCACTTCCCAAAGTCCCTAACTCCAAATACCATCACATTGTGGGTTAGGTTTCAACATAGGAATTTGGCGGTGGAAGGGACACAAACATTCAGTCTATAGCACGGAGGGTGTTGAACTGAATGCCCGCACTTTGTATCTGTAGAAACAAGGTGACATCGATACTGGAATTGCCAGCCAGGCCAGTGTTGACACATTTTGTCTGACAAAATACTATGGTTTCCATACCTATAGCCCAAAAGTTACAGGTGTGGCAGCCTCGAAACACATAACTACTGGAGTCCTGGATGATAACATTTGTGGTGAGGGTATTGGACAATACACAATAGAATGAGCATAACATTGTTTCCGCTCAGACAGGGGGATAGTCACAGAGTGCCTCTTCCTAGAAGTAGTTCTTTCCACCAAAGCCTGGATAATATCCCCTCACTTGCATGCTGTATAGAAAGGGAAGCTAATCACAAATAATAAAGCAGTGGGGAATTTTGAGAGGGTCAGCCTCCTTTAATTTCAGCTGCTCTTCTTCAGGGCAGTAAATTAGAAACAGGGAAAGATGGAGCTGTAAAATAGTTGACAAAAACACTATACTTACTTAGTAAATTCATGACTGGTTGCTTCTGGGACAGGGGTGAGGGAAATTTGATCAAAAGATACTTCAAATTTCTCTATAATATTTTATTTCTTTTAGTAAAAAAACTCTTTCAGAAAATAGATTAGCATGTTGACATTTGTAAATTCTTGGAAGTGAGGATATGGATGTTGTTTATATATTCTCTGTAAACTTCTGAATTTTTTCCCTCAAAATCAGATCTATCAGATCAGATAGATCTATCAGATAGATAAATGATAGATAGATAGATAATCTTAGAGCAATTCTAGACAGAAACTGAGCATTCTCAGTAATTTATATAAAACCTCTAAATGTAGGTTATCACAGAATATTGAGTAAAGTTCCCTGTGCTACGCAGTAAGTCCTTGTTGGTTATCTATCTTATATATAGTAGTGTGTGTATGTTCATCCCAAGCTCCTGATGAGAAAAGAATCTAAAAAAGAATGAATATGTGTATATGTAGAACTGAATCACTTTGCTGTACACCGGAAACTAACACAACATTGTAACTCAACTATACTCCAGTAAAATTAAAATTAAAGAAAAACCGTAATGTGACAAATCTAATGCAAACTAATGAGGATCACAGAAAAGTAGCCAACATGGGAGCAGGATGTTGAAAGGAGAGGAGAACCAGAGAGGACCATTTGCCATGACCCCTTTTGCAGTCTGGAGAAATGTTCCAACAGTTCATCCTTAATACACGATGACAGGCATTAATACCAGAGCCACATGCAAGAGTAATTTTGTTTGCTGTGTTTATAGGCATTTAAATTACTGTTTTGTACTCTGTGTCTAGATGGGTTGGTCATCTCAATTAATCTTTTATGTTCTCTAAATGGCATCCCACGCTAAAAGAACTTTTCCGAGCATTGCTTAAGGTAAACCTGAGGCCAGGTGGGACCCAACTGACATTTCAGATGACATTAAGCATCTCAAGTCTGATGCTTAAGAGAGCCAACCAGTAAGATGCCTGTGGTGGTCTTTGTTTCTCCTCCCGTCAAAAAGGTGGAATGTATTTCCCATCCCCTGGAACTTGAGCTGGCCAGTCTTGCTTGACCAATAGAATTCAGAGGCAGTGATATTCTAGAACTTCTAAGGCTAAGTCATAGAAGCCTTGCAGCCCCTGCCATGATTCTTAGAATGCTCAATCTGGGAGAAGCCAATGACCATGCAAGTCTGACTACTCTGGAACTGCCATCCTGTGAGGTAGCCGAAGCTAGGTGAGAAAAGATGCCACGTGGATAGACAACAATGACCTGCCAGCCCAAGCTTCTCTGGCCATTCCAACCCAGGCAGCAGACATGGAAGTGAAGAGGCCATCTTGGACATTTCAGTCCCACCAGACATGACATGGAGAAAAACCGAGAAACCCAACTGACAGCTGAGATCACAGCCTCAGATATATGGCCCCAGTTAAAACATCCCAACCGGGCTTCCCTGGTGGCGCAGTGGTTGAGAGTCCGCCTGCCGATGCAGGGGACACGGGTTCGTGCCCCGGTCCGGGAGGATCCCGCATGCCGCGGAGCGGCTGGGCCCGTGAGCCATGGCCGCTGGGCCTGCGCGTCCGGAGCCTGTGCTCCGCAACGGGAGAGGACGCAGCAGTGAGAGGCCGGCGTACAGCAAAAAAAAAAAAAAATCCCAACCATCTCTTGCCATTTGAGTCACCCAATCATCATGGAACAGTGATGAGCTATTCTCACTGAGCCTCATCCCAATTCCTGACACACAAAATCCTAAGCACAATAAATGTTGTTTAATGCCACTTAGTTTTAGGGTTGTTTGTTCCTCAGAAATTGATCACTGGAATACTTCCCTTACCTGAACAGTGCCTAAAGATTTGATTACTGCCTGGATGGGCAGGAATTCACATATACCTTAATTATCCAACCCACCTCCAACGAGAAAATAGATGTTTTCTTGACTTGCAGATGATTACATACTTTTGCTGTTTATTTGTATCTTGTTTTCTTGTTTTTATTTTGTTATCTATATATCTGAGGACAAAGGCCAAGGTTTGGTCCCAGGACAGGTGGTCCTTGGGGATGGGAGGAGGGCAAGAAAACTCCATGGTTTAAAAAAAAAAAAAAAAGGTGGGAAATGCCGGTAAAAAGTAAAAAGTAAATAGGTTTCACTCTTGCAAGATTTCTCAAAGCTATGAGTATATAAAAGTGCATTGTGAATCATCAAGATGCAAACAGAAGATGAGGCATTTCCCCAAGTCTATTAGATCATGAAAAAGGTATTTTGGTCCCAAGTACCATCTTGCAGGATTAGCACTTCACAGAGCATCCGAGCGACTTGCTCACATTGGTGTTTCTGCCTTGGTTTACAATTGTTCAGTAGGCAGCTGTGTGCACATTGGTCTGGAAGCACAGTACACAGCAGTGCACTCTGGGAGTTGCACACATGAAATGAGCCTTTGAAAGAAGCCAAAGAGCAATGCAGAAATGACACTCAGAGGGTGCACTGAGTGTCATTAAACCTCACATCTCTTCTGATTGGTTAGTGCAATTGCCATATTGATGGTTAAATATTTTTACCAACATCCTTGGAATGATAAAGATTGGGAGAGGAAAGGAAACCAGGGATGGTGGAAATGATCACGTAGCCCCTCTTGTCATTGCTAAAAAAATCATTTTGCTTTTGATTCTGGGAAGCATGTGCCTGGGAATATTAGCTAGCCTTCTCACTTGACCCCAATAGAACTGTCCTTTTCATGTTACCAAATGAGCTTTGTGATCAGTCATGCCAATTTCAGCTGGCCAAGTGCCCAAGCATTGCTCAAGGCTGGTCCAAGTGTTTCTTCCACCAATTTGAGCCGTCAAATTCATTCATTCTCCTAGGTTAGAATGTCATCCCCCAAAGAGACATTTCCTGAAGGCCAAAGCTCATGTGTTCCTAGGAACACATCCAAGCTGGGCTCAGCACTGCTCTGACATAGGCAGGAACCACACGATGAGGAATTCAGAGAAGCAAATACAGCCTCCCCACGCTCGGACCTTTCCCACTCTCAGTGCTTATTCCCAGTCACCAGGGACTGGATGACCATGTTTTTCTAGGTTCCCCATGCCCAGGATTCAGATAAGCATGAGAACTTTCCTGCCCTGGTCATTGACTCCATAGTTTGGGGGGTTTCCTATAAGTTTGGGGTGCTTTTTTTTTCATGGTTCAAGCTAGTCTCATATTTTATATCCCTCCCTCTCCCTATTATAGGACTCAGGATATTGGCTTGTGATTATCCACCTATATGTTTATATGCGCCAGTGAATGTTGTAAGGCTAGGAATCCTCTTGTTTACCCCGCATCCCCAGTGCCTAGCAGAGTGCAACCTGTTAGCTGCCTCATCCTGGGTATCTCATCCGGTTCTCTGGCAGGAAGAAGGAGAAAGGAGAAAAGATGAAGAAAAAATAAATAAGGGCCAGCTAAATCCACCTCCTTTTATCAAGAAAAAAACATATATCCATCCATTCTAACAATCCACCCAGTAGGCTATTTTTACAGCTCATGGTCCAAGAATGAGTCACTTAGCCACCCCCTGAGTAAAGGAATCCATGCCAGGAATGGGGTGATTTTTAATAAGGCATTTTATTGCCCTAAACAAAATAGGGTTCCTTAGTAAGGAAGAAGGGCAGAATAGATGCTGAATCAGCAACCCGTGTCTGATGATCAAAATGAAAAGACCAGGCCTGTTTTTATTCATAAAAATAAATCAATAAAGTTTTTAGAAGGTGTGCTTGGGCATTTATTTATTTCTATCTACAGGTAAAGATGACAATTTTACTTACCTAAGATTCCACTGAGAAATTCTTATACTCCTCTGGCCGGTGGAAGTATCCAGTTGGGGCCGGGGTGGCGGGTGTCTTTTCTTTTTAAATAAATCACTGGGCTGTCAGAAATTGAGCACAGCCCCTCCTAGTTTGGGTTCCTTCGTGAATCACCAGACCACATCCCCTTCCATTTATTTGCCTGTGTTGTGTTTCAAATGAACTTTGAAAAGACATTTTTTTCCCCAAAGAAAATGTTAAGAATAGAGTTCCCCACAGCTACCACCCAGGATAATGAACTATAGCTGCTGTCATGCCAGGAGGGCTTAATGACAATGTTGGATGTGTGTGTGGACAGCCGAGGCTCCTTTCAAAGTTGTCTCTCTGAATGGGCTTCAAGATGTTTTGACAATTATCTGTTACAAAGAAACTCACTATTAATTGCATATTGTCATAGCTCTTAAGCCAACATAACTGTTAGGCCAACAAAGCATTCTATCCTCAGGAGAAGGGGACGCAGACACGGCCAAATCTTTTCCCACTGGGTAAGTGGTTTCTCTAAGTCCCTCTCAGCTCCCTGCCTTCAATATTCATGGATAAAATCAAGGGAAAGCTCCACTCTCTGTGTATGACTTCAGCACTTTGCCAGACAGGAGTTAGAATGACTCATCCCAGGATCTGTCAGGAAAATGCAACCACAGGAGCAGCATTTCTCATTAAGGTTCATGGAGGACACTAGGGACCCAGAGGCATTAAGGCTGCAGAAGCCCCGAGAAGCTCAGACAATGCCAGGGAGGCTCCCTGGCATGTTCCCATATCCCTTCCACCCCTCTGTGTGATTTGATGCTGGAGAAAATGTGTTTTAGCGGGAGGCTGCCGGGTAAGGCGGTCAAGGAGAGGAGAAGCAAAAGTAGGATGGAAATGTCAAAAAGTCTTCATTGGAGGAGTATTCATTGTTCCTTAAATCTGAGAAGAAAAACCATATCATTATTGTACTAGGTTCAGGAGCCTTACTCCACCTCGGACAAAGTCAGGGAGTTGAATCACCTGGAACCCTAATCCATTCCCTACATGCCTATGGATTGATCTTCTGAAAACACAGGTTCAATCACATCCTTCCCCTTCTTATTCACCTCCAAAAACTCCCATTGCCTGCTAGATAAAGCCCATACCTCTCAGCCTGGCCTGTGAGTGCCCAGCCTGCTCTTCCAGGCTTGTCTCCTACCACCCTCCCCCAGCCACAAGGGGACCACACAAGACTACCCACCGTTCCCACAGTCAGTGCACTTTCATGCTTTCGGACCTTGGTTCATGCTCTTCCCTCTTCCTAGAACACTTCCTCTTCCTTCTTGCCTAAGAATTCTTGTTATCCTTCAGACCCAATTTAAATGTCACCTCCTATGTAATGCCTGTCCCAAGCCCTCTGGCAGAATTTAACTTACCTCCTCTGGACTCCCTGCACTCTGCTTCTACTCAACTATGCCACTTATCATACTGTAACATCATCATGTTTCTGTCTCCTGTTTAGTTGGAAGGTGATTTTCTTCTCAGCAGGAGTTGTATCAAATTGGCTGAGTATAGTTCAAGCAATGAGTATAGGTAAAAGGAGATGTAGAGTATGTTAGAGGATGGGAAGAAAATGGAAGGATGGATGGAGAGATGGATAGATAATTTGTATTATATTAGGTATCTTGGGTAGTTAAATAGGATCTCCCAAGCCTATGAACTGAAAGAAATCTGTAAATAAAGAGTCACTGAACTGAGACTCAGATGATCACAGTCCTATTAGCTTTATCGGTCCCAATGTCCCTATCTAATAAATCAGGAAGGCATTTCCGGTTCTAATATTGCATGAGTCAGTAATAGTCTAAACCATTGCCATCCAGTTGCACTTTCTATGGGAATGGAAGTGTTCTAAAATTTGTTCTGCCCAATAGAGTAGCCATTAGTCACATGTCACTATTGTATACTTGAAATGTGACTAGTGCAACTGAAGAACTGATTTGTAACTTTAATTGATTTTAATTTTATATTTAAATAGCTACCTATAGCTAGTGGTTACCATATTGGACAATACAGGTGTAATCCATTACTCACAATGTTATACCTCAGTATACTGCTACTTAATACCATCAAAGGCATTGCTAGGCAGGCTCAAACTGCACAAATTCTTCTTGTCCAGGTAATAAAGACACCTATGTTGGGTGAAACGAGTGGTGTTCTACCGTCTCTCATTTCTCAGCTAAACATAACTCCTCCACTGACCTTGCCCTAACCTATCACACCTACCTGGCCTGAATTCACTCAGAATGATAAGGAGCAGCCCAAAGATGCCCAATCGAGAGATCCAAATCTACTGATGAATCTCAAAGTTTGAACGGATACATCTCCAACCCCCTTGCCCTGGTGCTCAAAGTTGTCACCCCCGTGAGGGCAGGAATAATGTCTTGTTCATCACCATATCACTCAGGATATCTAGAATCCTGCCTGGCACTTAGCAAATGCTCATTAACATTAACTTAATTAATTTACCAGAATTACTAATAGGGAAGAGTATTCTAGTTATAGACTTAAACTCTCAAGACCAACAATTTCACTCCCAAAAGCCTATCTGCCCATCCAAGGTGGTCAATCATAAAACCTCACTCAACGTGCAACAACAGACAGGTCTTAAACACCTGCTGTGTGTCTAATCCTAGGCCTTTGGCCATTTACTCAGGACCCTGTATACAGAATACCTAAGACAAAGTTCCTCTCCTCCAAGAGTTCACAGTTTAGTAGGAAAGAGAGAAACACAATCAATTCTAATTCTAGAAGCCAGTTAATTCCAATAGAAGGGCATGTAAGAAGGCATACAACAGTTCTTCATTTTTAAAACCTTAAGAATCTCTGTTCTCATCGCAAGAAAAATATTTTTGTAACTACGATGGTGACGGATGTCAACTAAACTTGTTGTAGTGATCATTTCACAGTGTATACAAATATCAGACCATTATGTTATACACCTAAAACTAGTATAATGTTATATGTCAATTATACTTCAATTTAGAAAAAGAATCTCAGGATTGGACATCATGGTGGACATCGGGTTGCATCACCCAGATAGTCCTTCAGTGAAGGAACTGTTGTCCCAGCACTTCTAAGTGCTGTTGGCAGACAGACTCCAAACACAAGTTTCTTCTGATAGCCCTCATCCAATGCCTGGACAATGCAGGAGTATAAAGGCCCAGTCATCTTGCACCACTTGTAGATAAATCTGAAAAGCCTTTTAGCTCCAGATATCACAAGAATTCAGCTGAGACTGTTCTTAGACCTGCATCCAAACTTGATTTCTTCCTCTGAACACTTCTGCTTCCTTTCCTTCCTTTCCCGACAGCCTTCCTTAATAAACCTCTTACATGCTAAACTCCATCTCAGAGTCTGCTTCCCAGAGAGCCCAACCTACAACAATTAGTAGCACAAGTGTTAAAAGAAAGTAGAGGGATAGATAGGGGTTTTAGAGCTTCATCACTTCCCATCTGTCTGGCAGAGACCCCATCACACTGATGGAAGCTGGAGCACTTCTAGCCCATGGCACAACGTAGCAGTCAAGTCCAGTCAAAAAACAGCCACTGGTGCTGTATTGTGATAAATACCAGTGGAAGGGGATATATTAGCCATTGCATTGTATCACGTGTTTGAGAAATATGGCGGCCATAGTAATTACAAGACCAATGTTGGCTATTATTAAGCTTCATTGATACTCTGAAAAAATATAAGAAAAAGCTGAGAGGATTAATCCCAACTGAAAGTTAGGTGTGAAAGCCAGAAGACCTTCTTGGTAGCATACAAAGAAGCTCTCATTTCCTGCAGTGTGAGGGCAGGGAAAGCTGAAGACCAGGACCAAGATATAATTGTCAGAATAGCTGAGCCCAAAGTTTGGTTAGGATAAAATGGGACCCTGACACAAGAAATGGGAACAGCTGAGTTAACCCCCGTTCCCAAATTTTGAATTCATAGACTCCCCTGAGCTTTCTGAGACTGCTGAAGAGGCCCACCCTCCCTATTAAGAAGTTGCATTCCACCATTGACTGGAGATTATGAGAGTCTTCTCCGCTGCAAGGCCACAAGTGCCCCACCCAAGATCTGCCCTCACGTCCCTTCCTGGTCACTTATAACTAGGTTTAGTTAAGTCACAACATAACCCAACTGGGAACAAGCTAACAAGGGGAAAAAAAACGAACTATACCCTTAAGGAGTTTCAAGACCTAGCCAGCATGTACCAGCAAGAGCTGGGAGGGTACACTCAGAACTGTCTTCTGGAGGTGCTTAATCAAGGAGGTTGGATAAGTAAGAGTTTGTCGATTTGAGAGCCCTCTCCCAGGATAAAAGATTTAACACCTTGGTAAGACCGCTAGAACAGGGGTCCCCAGCCTCTGGGCCACGGACGAGTACCGGTCCGTGGCCTGTTAGGAACTAGGCCACACAGCAGGAGGTGAGCAGCCGGCGAGCCAGCAAAGCTTCATCTGTATTTACAGCCGCTCCCCATCGCTCGCATTACCACCTGAGCTCTGCCACCTGTCAGCATTATGGTGAGTTGTATAACTCTTACATTATATATTACAATGTAATCATCATAGAAATAAAGTGCACAGTAAATGTAATGCACCTGAATCATCCCCAAACCATCCCCCCACCCCAGTCCGTGGAAAAATTGTCTTCCATGAAACCGGTCCCTGGTGCCAAAGAGGTTGGGGATTGCTGCCCTAGAAGCTGGTATAAGCCTACAGCTAGATGGCTGCTGCAAAAATGGGAAAAGCAATGCTCATGCTGAGTGAGGTTGAAATGCCAGAATTGCCATGGTTGATGGTGGAGGAAGGGATTAAAAGTTTCAGAAAAGTGGAGATGCTAGAGTGGATATACTAAGAAAGACCAGAATATCTACATGGTGATTTTGTTCCAAGGGAGGACTCTAAAGAATGGCTAGTGAGAGGGACACCAGCATCACTGAGAAATGTAGTGGTGGGTCTCTTCTCTAGGCCAAGGCTGACAGCAGGAAAGGCCATTATAGGCTCACTGATAGTAATGGGTTGAAAGGACTCTGAAATATAGAGGCAAGTTGGCAAAGCAAAACCATTAGGAGCTAGGTGGATTCAGTTACCGTAAAGAGTGGCAAGATTGGAGGGAGGCAGCGAGAGGGGGTTGACCTGCATAGAGTTTATGCAGTTGATTCATAAAATATGAAGCACCTAAAGGCAAAATAGGTGGGCCGCCAATAAGGGTACTACTCAGTTTGTACCAGCTAAGGAAATGACACATGGACGGTCAGGAGATTAGGGGTGGTTATTCCAATATCATAATCCCTTGCCTGTTTTTACGACCCAGAGCCCATCGGATGGAGAAGAGGCCAGATCCCCAGGGAAAAGGACCCTACAAAACCACAGAAGGTATTCACACTTCTGATTCCCACAGTTCTTCTCCAAAAGGATCCTTGAACATTTATTCAGGTAACCAAATTGAGGAGAGGGTCTACCCAAAGATTTTGAGGACTGTTGGACACAGGATCCAGGTTGACATTGTGAGTAGGGGTCAATGGGAGCTAGATAATGAATGGAATCTTAGCCAAAGTCTAATTCACAATGGGTCCACTGAGTCTGCTGACCCGTCTGGTGGTCATTTCCTCAACCCCTGAATGTATATCAGAACAGACATACTCAGTGGTTAACACAACCCTTACATTACATCTTTGGACTGCAGAGTAAGAGCTATAAAAGTGTGGAAACTTCTACCTGCCACATCCCTGACAGCATCATAAAAAATAAAATCATACCAAGGGAGTGTGCCAGGGCCTCTTTCAAAGATCTAAAAGTGCACTGTCCAATTGGTAGCCCTAACCACATGCGGTTATTGAGGACTTGAAATGTTATTGGTGTAACTGAATTTTTTTATTTTAATTTTTTTAAAGGATTTGAAATTTTTTATTTTTTTAATTTATTCAGTTCTTTTATTAAAGGACTGAATTTTTTTATTTTAATTAATAAAATTTTTAAACATACGCAAGTTAGTTATTTGAAAACTTTTCAATATGTTTGGAACAACTTGAGTACGTGAGCCTACTTTTTCAATTGTAAATGTTATGAAACTTAAATATAGATCAGGTATTTCCAATGAAATTTTGACATCTGAGTTAGAATGTACTGTAAGTATAAAATATACTTAGTACCCCCAAAAAAGAGCGTAAAAAATCTCATTAATAGTGTTTTATGTTCATTACATATGAAAAAATTGTTAATAGATTGAGTTAAATAAAATATATTGCTAAACTCAATTTCACTGCTTTTTTACTTTTTTAATGTGGCTATTAAACATTTTTAAATTACATATGTGGCTCACATTATATATACAGTGGAAAGCACTGGTCTAAAGGATGCAGAAGCTGTGGTTCTAATCATATCTCCATTTAATTCAGCAGTCTGGTCCCTGCAAAAGCCAGGCAGATCCTAGAGAATAACCATTGACTACCACAAACTCAGCAGGTGGAGACCCCAAGTGCAATCATCACATCAGGTGTGATTTCTTTCCTAGAGTTGATTAATGGTGTCCTAGGTTCGTGTTATGTGGCGCTTGATTTGACAAATGTGTTTTTTCCCATCCTTGTCAGAAAAGAGGCTCGGAGACAGATTGCTTTCACATGGAATGGACAGTGGTACACTTTTACAGTTTTGCTTCAATGGACTCAGACCTGGGTTCAAATTCCACATCTCTCCCCCCTTCCCCACTCCACGACTTTAGCATTACCAAGCCTTGAATTTTTTTCCAAGCATAAAGTTGAATTAATTATATCCACCTCATAGGATTGCTATGAAGACCAACATGAGCTAATATGTACATGGTGCCTGGCATAGAGTAAGCAATCAGAAAATATAGGTCTCTCTTCTCCTTAGTGGCCAGAGAGAAAAACCTTAAATGGTAAGTCTTCTAGGGCACTTAAGTTAGGGTACTTTGGATATTACCTTTATTTTGTTGTGATACATACTGGTAAGTGCAGGGAAGGCTGGTGCTTAGGCCACCTGCAGGATGTATATATTAGTGGCTCTCAACCCTGGCTGCAACCGCGGTTACATAATAGAATTAATTTGAAGAGTTTTTGAAAGATATGGATGATCAAGCCCCAATTCCAGGGATTCTGGATTAATTTAAATTTTAAAAATTATATTTAATTCAGTTATTGGAAAACTTTTAAATATGTTCAAGAATAACTGGTCTGAGGTAATACCCAGGTATTTTTTAAAAGTTCTCCCAGGAGATTCTAATATGCAACCAGGGCTTAGAGCCACTTTCCTACCTGTCCACCTTGTCCTCAGTTCTGGATACATGTTCTCCCCTTCTGGCAGCTCTTCTCAATGAAAACTCAACGCTCATCAGCCAGAGATAAAGATTAATAAGATAATGGCATCTGGTATGTTTGAGATCCTTCCTAGGGGAGAGGGGTCATTGCCATCATTAGCACTTCAAGTTGAAAGTAAGGACTTAGAAGAGGAAGGCAGATTCCTTCTCTCCCTGCTCTGCCTCCCCCACTTCTGGATTTATTACTCTGAATGTGTTGTGGAGTCCAGGGCCTGAGGAAGGTCCTGGAGCATCTTAACATGGAGGCCAGCCTGGCCAAGCTCAGGTGTGAACTGGCGGCTAAGGCTGTTTGCTATGAAACACAAGAACCCAAGTGTCAGCGTATTTGCAACACATTTCAAGATTGGGTCAGGAGGCCAGGAGTTGATGATGAATTTTTTATTTATTTATATACTTACTTTGCTTACCGGAATATTTGAGATGGGCAGGGTTCTCAAGCAGCTGCCAGAAAATCGTCAGGTTACAGAGAACAGGCCTCAATGGAGAGGGAAGAAGATAGATTCTGGTTGTGACATTCTGTGTGGTCAGCTCATCCCCTCCGATTCCCTGTCCCGTGGTGGAGTGAGGCACCAAGGGACGAGGGACAAGGTGTTTGTCATTGGCCTGCTGACTGGGACACCGGCAAGGGGCCACCTCGGCACCGAGCAGCAAATCAACTTTCCATTTTGTGTTCATTGTATAGCTGAGTTATCACAGCTGCCTGGCACCCCAGATGGGTGCGGTCACTTACTCCCAGAGCCTGGATGACAGAGTGCATTCTACCTCATTGCCAAGTGCCCTCATGAAGCCCACTGGGAGGGCTCAGGAAGGGAGCAAGTTCTTCAAGGGTGGGCACCAACTTCACACTGTTGACTTATGGTTAACATATGTTGCTCCCCACTTTGGGGAAATGTGTAAGTCACATTGCTTCTAATTTATACATGTTTTCACTGAAAATAGAAAACGCTACTAATTCTCACTAGAACCAGAAAACCTTAGCTTTGGAAGGACCTGAGGGGTAAACTAGTCCAACATCCCATTTAATGCCCTTCAAGCCACCCTTTCCCCATACTTGATGGTCTTATGTGATGGGGAACTCACCTGGGACCAGATATCACTTGATTATCCAATGCTCATCCCCAAACCAACTTAAATGAGTCTTTATTGTGACTTCAGAAGACAGTGCACCAAAAATCATTTGTGCTCCTGAGGGAGTAAAGGCATACGTTGAGTTACCTGGCTCCATGCAGGGGGAGCACGGTGGCAAACAGATCCAATTATATCAGCCATAGGGCACTGGACACCTGGAGCCATTCATCACGCTCGCACTTACTTCCCAGCAGCCTGGGAAGTTGCCCTGAGCACAGTAGCTTGGCATTTCTTTTTTTCTCTTTTCTTTTTAACATTTTCAAATCCTTTTTTCTCCTCCCACTCATCTGGCCGCCAATGTCAGTCCAAAGGCATTAAAGCCTTTGAGGACCCCCTGAACTCACCATCCATCCTGCTGAAGCATCTCCTCCGAGCCCTAAAATGACACTACTTGCCCTTCACTAAAGGGCATGTACTTCATTTGCTGAGTTATAAAGAGCATGAGGTTTAGGGTGTCTCGGGCTCCACCCAAAATCTAAACCTACCACTCACAGCTCTGTGCCTGGGGGAAATGACTTAACCCCTGCATGTCAATTTTCTCATCTGCAAAATGAGCTTAATACCAATCTTCAAAAAGATGGGAAAATGAAAGAAAATGTATGTATAGAAAACAATGCAACACAGTAGCATTAACAAATCCAAAGGGAAAAAGCATATAACCACCTAAATAATGACAGAAGTTTTTTGATAAAATTTAACACACATTCATGATTTTAAAAAAAATAGAGGCAAACTAGGAATATAGATGGACTTCTTTAACTGACAAAATGTAGCCACAAAACATCTACAGTAAACTTCATGCTCAAGGGTGAAATGGTGAAATATTGCCATGGTTATCCAACATTGTATTGGAAGTCCTAGCCAGAGCACTAAGTCAAGAAAAAGAATAAACAATACTACAGTGGGAAAGGAAGAAATTCAACTGTCACTATTCAGAGTTGACATCATGGTCTAAATGAAAACTCTAAAAGATTTTACCAATAAATTATTAAAACTTATTTATTAAAATAATTTATTAAAATTATTAAAACAAGAAAATCTAGCAAGATTGCTGGAGGCACAAATCAAGATGCAAAAATCATTGTATTTCTATTGATAAATACCAAAAACAAAAAGAATTTTTAACTTTAAATACCATTTAAAAATAGAATCAAATCTATAAAGAATTTAGAAAAACATGTAAGTGTTCTGAATCCTCATCCTGGGCTTGTTCATCGCCCCACCCACCTTATTCTGCAGCAGCAAGTCACAAAAAGCTCTTCCTGACCCTAGCTACACACACGCAGACACACACACACACACACACACACACACACACACACACACACACACTCTACTTTGCTAATCATGGCCAAGGGCTATGCCTGAGAAGGCACCAAAAAAATAACATATTCACCACTTCTTGTTTTCTGCTGCCTGGCTCCATTCTCCTGTCATTCAACTCTCTCCCCGCTCAGGCTGATGTTATCTGAACCCAACACAAGGCACAGGACTCTCAGGCTGGGTGAGCTCTAGGAGAGAGGCAGGCAGGCAAGAGGGTGAAGAATAAGAATCAAACACCCAAGGAAATTGGGTGCAGGTTGAAAAAATAAAAAAGAATATGAGTCAGGACTTTAGCATCAGACAAGTGTGGGTTCAATTTTCAGATTTCTCTTTTACTACCTCTGTAACGTAGGGCAATTTGTATAAGGACTCCTATAAGAAATAACCTAAGCAATACATGCGAGTGTTTGATACAAAGTAAAGCTCAATAAATATTAGCAATGAGGATGGTGTGGGCTAGGGGTTGAAGATGGTGTGGACATTACTTAGAAATAGATGCAATTTTATAATCTAAAAATCAAAACTGAACCAACGAGATGCTATTTTTTGCCTAACTGCTACTCACAAATACTAATAAATGTCTAATTCCTAGTATTGGTGAGAATGTGGAGAAATGGGGCTCTTTCATGCAATGATAGGAGTTGATGCAAATTTTCTGGAGCAAATTATGGCAACACCTACCAATTACCTTAATAGTGTACAAACCCTTTTACTTACACGAATTTACCTAATGAAATAATTATGGATATGTACCAAGACATACACCCAAGTATGTTAACTACAACGTTGTAAATAATTAGGGAAAATCAAGGAGAGGGGACATCTAAATATCCAACAGTGGGAATTAAAGAAATGATGATCGAATACCTGAAGTCATTGGCAGTTGTATTAGAAGGACATATTTAATGCCACGAGAAAATGCTCACAACGTATTCTAAAGTTTAAGAAGCTGGTTTCAGAACAGAGGGGAATTTTTAATATTTTATATGAAAAAGATGCTACAGATTCACTAAAATATTATGATCAGGCATCTCTGTGCAGTGGGAATTACAGCTACGATCAGCCCTTGGTTAATCACTTTGATTTACATATTTTGAAAGGTGCCTTGAAAGAACTTATGTCATTTTTCACAACTGCTGAGCAACTTTTAGGACCAATGAAGAGGATAGGAAGCCCTCACTCAGCACCTTGTGGCCAGCCTGCTCCCCTGGGGCCGCCCCCCTCCAGGCTGCTCCTACCCCAGCACCCAGCACAGCATCACACCCAACCTTCCTTCTCTGCCTGGATCCCAGGCCACCCAGGAGTAAGGTCGTCTCTTCGTGAAGACAGATTAGGGGAATGCCTATGCAACAACTCGTGAAAATGCCTATAAAAAGAGATTTTTTAAAAATTTGGATGTGATTCTCCTTTACCAAGTACAGCAAAGCAGGAAGACATTATTTTTGGAAACAAACGGAATATAACAAAACAAAAATGCCGAGTGTGGTGGTAGATCCAGTGATGTTTCCATCTTTGTGCTCCTGTGCTTCTCTCTCCCCAACCACAGCGTTTGCCAATAAGGGAATCATTTTTTGAATCTCAGAAAATGTCATTGGTGGGGCAAAAACGATGGCTCTACGGGGCAGGCCTGAGTGAGAGACTCAGCTCCAAGCCCCAGGTCTGTGCTATCTCCAGAGCTAGAAAGCAGGGGCTGGGGGTGGTTTTGTTATGTTAATAGCCCTTGTAGCTAATTGCCTTCTTGCTGCTCTCTCTGTTTTGGAGAAATCAATTGAAGGTGTTAAGCTGCAAAGAGTCGTAATTTATTTCCTTCGTGCTTTTCTGTGTTTTCCAAATTTTCTAGGACGGATATGAATTACTTGTGGAACCAAGTTGTTATTATTGTTCTTATTATTATTAAAGAGAATTGTGATGTGACAGCTACAGCTACCTCCATGGCATCATTTCAAGTGCCCTGGAAAGATCTCCCTTGCCTCCTGCAAATGCCGAAAATACTTTGAATGGAGAATGAGGAATTTCACTTCAATGAGCTAAAGCTTAAAGTTCAAAGGGCTTGACCAGAGGTGAGGGAGGACTTGTCTCTACATCACACCATGGTGTAAACGGCTAACATCTCGCTGGCCTACACCCTGGGAAGGGGCCTGTTCGTCTAGGGGTCCACTACTTAGTAGCTTAGGCCTCCTCTCTTAACTCTTGCCCTATGGACCACCCTCTGGGCCATGTGGGTTGATTCCCCTCTCCCATTTCCCTGACAGAAAGCCAGCACCCGGCGATTGGTCATGGAATGGGAGGGGCAGTGCAATTGTAGAAAACTGCTGTCTTGGCTCCAACGAAGGCATGAATCTGGACTCTCTCCACAGCCTTAGAAAGGAAGGGCAGGGGCTTCCCTGGTGGCGCAGTGGTTGCGCGTCCGCCTGCGGCTGCAGGGGAACCGGGTTCGCGCCCCGGTCTGGGAGGATCCCACATGCCGCGGAGCGGCTGGGCCCGTGAGCCATG
>NC_041215.1:109447854-109459137 GCF_002837175.3 Physeter macrocephalus
CTGGGAGGATTCCGCATGCCGCGGAGCGGCTGGGCCCGTGAGCCATGGCCGCTGAGCCTGCGCGTCCGGAGCCTGTGCTCCGCAACGGGAGAGGCCACAGCAGAGGGAGGCCCGCATACCACAAAAAAAAAAAAAAAAAAAAAAAAAAGGAAGGGCAGTCTCACACTCACCTGGGTGAGGAAACGTAATGGCCCAGAGGGGTCACCCCACATCTCCTTTGGGGAGCTGGGCGTTACAGCGTCCTAGCCCTCTCTGATGCACATGTCTGATGATTGATGACATCCGATCACACCCCCAGTCCTGGGAAGGGAGGAGGAGGCATGGCTAGGTCAGCAGCTGGACTTAAGGCCAAGTCGGAGTCAGGAAATCGGGATTCCCCGGGTGTGCAAGCTACTGCAGAGTCAGCCTTTTTCCTTACATTGCTCCAGTCGGCAGGGGGCTCCCAGGCCTCCCAGTATAGCCTCCTGGGTTGTTACTGGAGCAGCTGAAGGACGGAGCTGGAAGCCACCGAATCCTGGCACCAAACTCCAGCTGCACCCTCCTCATCATCCAGGCTGCCTTAGCCAAGTCCTCATAACTCACGGAGCCTCCTTCAGGTCCCTTCCCGGCACTGTGAGGGCCACATACTTCGCTGGATGCATCA
The DNA here is from genome assembly GCF_002837175.3 of Physeter macrocephalus. Classification (NCBI taxonomy): domain Eukaryota; kingdom Metazoa; phylum Chordata; class Mammalia; order Artiodactyla; family Physeteridae; genus Physeter; species Physeter macrocephalus. The sequence goes on from NC_041215.1 coordinate 109,448,498, forward strand.
TAGCCACGATCTGTGAATTATTTCGCTGCCTTATTTCCACCCCACATGCAGATTTGTTTACATCCCTGAACGTAAAGGACTCAAAGATCAAAAACCTAAATGACTATTAGGTGTCTGTGTGTCTCATTGATTTTCTCCTCAGGGCCACTGAGCTGCAAAAAACTAAATACAGAAATAGCAAGCAACAGGGGCCTCATGCCAGGGAGGAAAACCTTAATCTTGGTTTTGTGGGTTTCTGTGTATATAGGAAAATTAATAAAGGAACACAAAAAGATCAACTTTTCTACTTTTTAAGTTTTAGAAGTGTACCTAAAACCTTATTAAACACACAAATAAGAATAAATATACATCATTCTTTATTACAGCTGGTTAAGGATGAGACGGAAAAAAATCCACAAGAAGGAGAGACACCTGGAATGATGAGAAGGAACAGGCCAGGGCTGACTGTGGCGCATCCAAAAGATACCCAAGGAGAAGCTGGGAGGGGTGGTGGGATAGTCAGTGAGAGAGAGCAGAGGCTCTGAGAACGACAGGAAAGACAATGGCCCCCTCTGACCGTTTCCCTGCCCTATGTCTGGGCTCCCCTCCCTGGCCAGTAACTCAGGAGCCCCGCCGCAGGCCCTTTGCGATGGAGCAACAGTGCCATCTTGTGGGCAGTTTAGTTGTCGGCGCTGCAGATCTTTTGAATCCCGTTGCCTTTTCACTACAGTGGACACACTTTCCAGCAATTAAGAAAGAGGAGCGTGAAGCGTCTTCGTTTTAGAAAACTTAGTGAGGTTCAAACACAATGAAAGGAAGGCCTGGCGATTTCCCTCACCATCATTCACCTCCTTCAAGTATCTGACTGTTTCTCTTCCAAATGTCCGACTTCAGGGGCGCGCTCTCCAACAGGGAGGGTTCCCTGCATCCAGCCCAACCGCGCGCCCCTCCGAGGACACTGTGGCAGGGGCAGGGGGCTGCCGGCGTGAAAGGGCAGCCGGGGGTTTGGGGGGGCAGGGCGGAGGAACGCCACAGAGATGGGAAGCGGCCTGACTTGGCTTTGGATTAAGTGTTCAAACTTGGGCAGGAAGCAGTTGGGGCAGCAGCTGGATTCAGGCCCCAGAAGATGTGTTCTTTCCAAGGATGGTGTGGAATTCAGACCAATGGATTCCTCCATGGTTTCTGGCGTTGCTGAAAATAGTCCTAGACATGTTTCTTTGTTGCTATATTATTGATAATACTGAACATTTGGTAACAGACTGAAGAGCCACATCGCCAATCAGTGCACCGGTTTGGAGCCATTAAAAACAATACTGGGGGCTTCCCTGGTGGCACAGTGGTTAAGAATCCACCTGCCAATGCAAGAGACACGGGTTCGAGCTCTGCTCCAGGAAGATCCCACGTGCCGCGGAGCAGCTAAGCCCTTGCGCCACAACTACTGAGCCTGCGCTCTAGAGCCCACGAGGCACAACTACTGAAGCCCACAAGCCTAGAGCCCGGGCCTTGCAACAAGGGAAGCCACCGCAATGAGAAGCCCGCGCACCGCAACTAAGAGCAGCCCCGGCTCGCGGCAACGAGAGAAAGCCCACATGCAGCAACGAAGATCCAACGCAGCCAAAAATAATAAGTAAAAAATTTTTTTAATGCTGTATGGAGTCATTGGCTTCTAATCTGTGCACTTTTCTGTGTTCGTGTGTTTTACTTCCATAAAAAGGATTACATTGAAAAATGATGCTATGGAATATTTAATGGCATGGGTAAATACTCTCAGTGCAATGTTAGATTTTAAAAATTCCACTATGCCCTGTGTTATGTACTTGAATGTTGCTGAGAAAGCAAATCTTAAATTTTCTCACCACAAAAAATAAATGGTGATTATGTGACGGGGATGGAGGTGTTAGCTAATGCTACGTTGGTAATCCTTTCGCAATATATAAAAGGATCGAATCAACATGTTGTATACAATCTTATATGTCAATTATAGCTCCATAAAGCTGGGAAAAAATCCGAATGTCATTATGGTTTGGATTTTTCTTTCTTACCCTCACTTTTCGTTTGTGCTATCACATCATATTTTATGTGTCCTTGTAAACCATGTGAAATTCATTCTGGAATAAAATAGAGAATTAGTAAGTAAGGAAAATAATGTTTATAATAGATACCCCACTCCAAAATTTATACATTCATGTGGAGAGAGAGAGAGAGAGAGAGAGAGAGAGGAAAGAGGAACAAGACCATACAACAATCATCGACATTGCGGTCGTCTCTAGTTAGGGATTGCTGGTCATTTTAATTTTATTTATTGAATTTTGTTTACATTTCCTGTGTTTTCTACACTGAATAGGTAATGACTTCTTAAATCAGAAAAACAGTCAATGTTTTAAAGGAAATGAGTTTCTGCACTAGCCCTGCCATCCTGCATCCTATCACGTGTCTCACAGGCCAGGTGGGCCAGGCCGACCCTCTTCAATCAAATCAGAGACATCGTGGGACGTTCAGCTGGTTGCAGAAAGTATCCCTCGCTTCCAGTGGCCTCCAGTACCAGCGTTAGAGCAACTGCCTAATGAACCAGCTGGGTCCAGCAGAGAAGGTAACCTCTGAAGCCGTTATGATCGCTTATCAACTAATACAAGTGGGTTTATGGGCTCAGTGTGACGCTTCTGAGCTGAGCCTGCAGTCAGGACCCCCGACAAACATGCTCACTCCGTCTTTGACTAACCCTCGACTTGGAGCGAGTGACCTAACTTCTCAATTCCCTCATCTGAAAAGTAGAGCTATAATTATCAGACTTCTCAAGATGGCTGAGAAAGGAAACGTGTTAGACCGCACCGTCTGAAATTGCTGTTTTTACAGGTCCAAAATGAGCAAATATGGCAATTTCTTGCGGTTCATTCTCCACATGGCCAGGGCTTAGCACAGTGCCGGCTCGTGGCCAGAGCTCCTCATCATTGGGGTGATCTTACCCCCATTTCACAGATTGGGTTGTAAGTGGAAAGTGGGAAGAAAGGGGGGCTGCAGGGGGTTATTGGGGAGGAACGAGGTGAATGGGGGGGGGTGAAAGCTCTGGAAACGCAGCATTGCCAAAAGCTGGTCCCAGCCTCCCGCTTTTCATCTCAAGGCCACCTCCCAACGCCCCCACAGACACACCCCTTACCCTCCTGACCTCGTTAAAGTTCCTTCCACATGGCAGAACTCCCCCATCCAATCTGAGCCCCAAGGGACCCACCTCTTGACCCCAGAGGGCTGGCGTCAGGACAGGAACCCTGAACCCTCCATCTCCCTTTGGACACAGGGGGCCAAGGTGGCGGTATATGCTTCTTCACACAGGGGAGAAGATGCAGGGGCTGTAATTTAAGCAGCCTGGCTGTGGTGCTCCCCTCGGCCCTAATTAACTCAGTTGCCGTGAGTTGCATTGCCCTGGGCACTGAGAGACCAAGTCCGAGGAGTGGGGAGCCACTGGAGGCATTGTTGGGGTGCAGGGAAGGTGCAGACCAAGTCCGAGGAGTGGGGAGCCACTGGAGGCATTGTTGGGGTGCAGGGAAGGAGAAAGCCACCACTAGTCAACCAGTTAGGGCCGTTTGTTGCCAGGGGGTAATACAAAGTTGGATGTTTCCTTTAGATATCAGATTCTGAATCAACGTTCTTTTCTAACAAAGGGTCTGCCGGCTCCAGCCAGAGCTGCTGATGACCCCGCCCCTCTGATAAGGACTTTGGGTTTCTCAGTGCCATCCCTCAAGCTCCCATCTAAATAGGAGCACACAGCTGGTGCGCTGGGCATTACAGGAGAAGGAAGATGGGGTCAGGAGGAGGAGTGAGGGTGTCAGAGGCTCTTTCCTCCTTGGGTTAGTTCCTCCAAGAATAGCACCTTCAATTCACATTAAAAAGAAGATCTACGTGGCTTGTTTCATTTAATGCTCCAAACAGCACTGTATGTAAGAGTGGTAAGTGAACCTATGGGGTCAGAAAAGCTGAGGGCCATTCCCAAGTTCAAGGAAATAGGTGAGAGAGCCAGGACCCAAACCCACATCCACTGTTGCAAAAATCCATTCTCAAAAAAAAATGGTTCTGAAGAACCTAGGGGCAGAACAGGAATAAAGACGCAGACATAGAGAATGGACTTGAGGACACGGGGAGGGGGAAGGGGACGCTGGGACGAAGTGAGAGAGTGGCATGGACATATATACACTACCAAATGTAAAATAGATAGCTAGTGGGAAGCAGCCGCATAGCACAGGGAGATCAGCTCGGTGCTTTGTGACCACCTAGAGGGGTGGGATAGGGAGGGTGGGAGGGAGATGCGAGAGGGAGGGGATATGGGGATATATGTATACGTATAGCTGATTCACTTTGTTTTAAAGCAGAAACTAACACACCATTGTAAAGCAATTATACTCCAGTAAAGATGTTTAAAAAAAAAAATCCATTCTCTTTCCAAATTGCCACAAATCTGAAGGAGTTGCTCTAGATTGGAGATTCCCAAACTAGGGTGTCAGAGACCAAATGATGGCAAGGACTACTTCCAAGTTACGGCAAGGAGTCTGCTCGTTCAGAGGGGACATCAAATGTGGGCCATTAACTTGAAAAGACAGAAGTATGACTGAGGTGCCTAATCAACCATTCATTCATCAATCCAACTGTTATGTCCCACTATTTTTCAAACATCTGTGGATGTTATGATGATTAAGATACAATTTGTTGTATTGTTGCTTGCTATTGTCACCTGGTTACTGTGGAAACAAGCAAGCCCCAAATTTCAGTGGCTTACAACAGCCAACATTTATTTCTTGCCCAGATTACATGGAGGCTGCAGGTTGGTTGAAGCTGGGTTCTGCTCTGCTCTGTGTGTCTCCCGTTCTGGGACTCGTCCTGAAGGAGCAGCCCCTACTATGACATGCTGCAGGAGACCTGGCCACACCAGGCAGTTGTATCCGAAGCTGCTGCCCATGTTGTGTCCACACCACGGAGTGTGGCCACGCCTCCTACAGGGGACACAGGAAGCCTCTTAGGAGAGGGAACAAAGAATCATGAACAATAATGCAACCTACAACTTTGTAGGTTTTCCCAATCGGCAAATACTCAAGGTAGAACTACAATGAGGAAGACTTCCTAGGCAAAAACTTGGGAGGCTCCCTCTGGAGGGGATAATTTCAAGTCCACTTCTAAATATACCAACTGCCCCGCTGCCCAAGTTCTATCAGTAATTTGTTTTTTGTTTGTTTTTTATAAATTTATTTATTTTATTTATTTATTTTTGGCTGCGTCGGATCTTCGTTGCTGCACTCGGGCTTTCTCTAGTTTCAGCAGGGGTTACTCTTCGTTGCGGTGCACGGGCTTCTCATTGCGGTGGCTTCTCTTGTCGCAGAACACAGGCTCTAGGTGCGTGGGCTTCAGTAGCCGTGGCACGTGGGCTCAGTAGTTGTGGCTCACAGGCTCCAGACGCGCAGGCTCAGTAGTTGCGGCACACGGGCTTAAGCGCTCCGCGGCATGTGGGATCTTCCCGGACCAGGGCTCAAACCCGTGTCCCCTGCATTGGAAGGCGGATTCTTAACCACTGAGCTACCAGGGAAGACCTCTATCAGTAATTTGTTACATGAACCAGGAAGAAAGGCAGAGTTTCCAAGATGGAATTCAATATTTAAATATTGGTTTTAAGGTTCTAAGGTCAACCTTAAGCTGTCCCCACGTGTATCTGCCCTGAGGAACCTCTGAAGCAGCTTCAGGTGATGTAGGTCCATGGGAAATGTCATTCATTGGCCTCCCCAAGAGGATGCTACAAAATGACTTCTGTTGGTCAAATCTAGGCCAAGAGTCTTACAAAATGGGACAGAACCTTAAGAAGACAGCCCTTCAAGAAATACTTACATCATGCAATGAGAGACACAGAGATGAGTAAGAAAGAGTGCTCATCTCCAGAGACCTTGCAGGAGAGCAGAGTCCACCACCCAGCCTCAGCTGATGAGCGAGGCGGCTCCAAGGTTCAGGAGTTGTGGCCAAAGTTGTGCACACCAAGTCAGTGACCACAAAGGACTAGCCATCTTGACTCCCAATCTCTTTCTCTTACCGTATGCTTCCTTGATTAATGGACCTTCCGTTCGAATTCCTTCATTTCATTCTGCATTACCTTTTCCTTCCCTACCACAAGGCAATGTGGTCCTCCTCCTTGGAAACAAAAGAGAAGTTGTGAGAAGAAACAACATGCACCCAGAAAGCAGGTGTCAGCTGTACATAACCCAGAGGCATCAAACAAGGAAAGAGAATCCAGGAATTTTTTTAAATTATGTAAATGATGAAAGCCGCCTTTTGCTACATCCTTTCCATCAGAACTCTTGGAGCATTTGTGGCTTTGATTAATGAGGCTATATCCGAGAGTGATATTCATGTTACCCAATAAAGACACCATGGGGCTGTTCCCGGCTCAATTTTGGCAACTTGCTCAATATTCAAACTGAGCTTTTTTTTTCCTTCTATCTTATCGACCAGGTACAAAAGGATGTTGTCTAAATGAGAAAATCTCTTCGTTCCTGTACTGTTCTAAACTCAGTGGGTTCTCTTTTCAGCCAGGTGAGAAAAAGTTGCAATTTCAATGCAGAGAGCCCATCTGAATGCCCGCAGCCTGGGAGGTATAATGAACAAGCTTCAGTCTTGGACTGGTTCCCAGACCCGCAAGGCGAGAATGCTGTGGTGTCTAAACAGAAGTCCCTGGCTTTCTTTCAGTCCCTAGTCTTATTAGGTTTGACGCTCCTTTATTATGTTTTGTTCTGCATTTCTAAATCCCCCTTCTGAAGCATAATGCTGCAAACATGGGGTCTGCACGCCCAAGAACATTGTCCCTCAGTCGCCATGGTAACCCAAGCGCATCCACCAAGCACTTTCCTCCAGATGAAATAGCCAGCTGGGGCTCTGAGCTCGCACCTTGCACGCACCCACCCCAGTCAGTGACTATCCCCACGGGGGGTTCGGTTTACGAGTAAGCGTTGGCAACAGCCAAAGGGGCCAGCACAACTCTGCTTTATAGACTTTATTAAAATACCTGGGATACACATTCAATTTCTATTTATTGTTGTTTCACCTGTGACGAGAGGGGAACTGCCAGCACTTGACAAATAGACTGAGAGGCTGTCGAGTTTCACTCGGGTGTTTGTGGGTAACAGATGCCGAAATGTGGTTTCCTAATAGCGTAACAAGACTTTTTACTTTTACGGCGCCTTTCATCAGGGAATCTCCAAGTCCCTCATTAGTCCCCGCAGCCCCCTGGGAAGGAGGTAGGTGGCGAACGCGTCCCCCTGACATGGCAAGCCCAAGGCAAGGGGAGGCCTCCAGCTAGCTGCCTAGACATAAACAAGACACGGATCCACAAATAGGCTATTGGAGCCCCTGTCTGATGGAGCTGCTCTAATCATGTAATTATCCCACCATCATGCCCAACATTTGCATTTTTAATTCCACTCATTAAACTTACGGCTTCTGTTTAGGGAGACTTGTCTCCACACATCTCAACCATCTGAATGCCTGTGGCTGGCCTTCTTATGCATTAACCAGGCATCCTGATAAAAAGATTGAGGAAAACATTCGCTTGGTCCCTCTGTAAAGCAGCACATGACCTATCCAAGCAGAATGGCATGGGAAATGGCAACATCTATGGAAACACAAAACAAGACGTTCTGAACAGCCCCACGTCCACGAGAGAGAAACCTTCGGTAATCCCTCAGTCATCTAAAAACTTCCTCCCAGGGAACCCTTCTACACTGTCGGTGGGAATGTAAATTGGTACAGCCACTATGGAGAACAGTATGGAGGTTCCTTAAAAAACTAAAATTAGAGTTACGATATGATCCAGCAATCCCACTCCTGGGCATATACCTGGAGAAAACCATAATTGAAAAAGATACATGCACCCCAATGTTCATTGCAGCATTGTTTACAACAGCCAAGACATGGAAGCAACTTAAGTGTCCATCATCGGAAGAATGGATAAAGAAGATGTGGTACATGCATACAATAGAATATTTCTCACCATAAAAAAGAATGAAATAATGCCATCTGCAGCAACATGGATGGACCTAGAGATTGTCATACTGAGTGAAGTAAGTCACACAGAGAAAGAGGAATGTCATATGATATCGCTTATGTGGAATCTAAAAAAACGGCACAAATGAACCTATTTACAAAACAGAAAGAGAGTCACAGATGTAGAAAACAAACTTATGGTTACCAAGGGGGGAGGGGAGGAATCAATAAATTGGGAGATTGGGATTGACATATACACACTAGTATCTATAAAACAGATAACTAATAAGAAGCTACTGTATAGCACAGGGAACTCTACTCAGTACTCTGTAATGACCTATGTGGGAATAGAATCTAAAAAAGAGGGGATATATGTATATGTATAACCGACTCACTTTGCTGTACAGCAGAGACTAACACAACATTGTAAATCAACTACACTCCAATGAAAATTAATTTTAAAAAAATAAAAATAAAAACTTCCTCCCCACCCCAAATCACGTGTCAGTCTCTATTAGAAGTGGGTGGACCTTAGATGGTGTCTAACTCCAACACCTCCACCTTCAGATGTGGAAACTGAACCCCAGAGGGATTTCCCAATTAACTCCAAGCCCCGCAACTAGTCAGGGGCAGAGGGGAGCTCAGAGACCAAATGTTCCCCCCAACTGGCTCACGACCCCATTGATGTTAACTGGACAATCCTAAAAAGAACTCCTGTGGAGAGATTTGTACAGAGTGTGTTACCCTTGAATAATAGCCATATAGACACCATGCTAACAGGGATTTTGTCTGTTTTGTTCCCAGCTGTATCCCAGAGAAGAGAACCTAGCATATAATGAACTCTCCATAAATTTTTACTGCTGATCAAACATCTGCATTCATCCTACTCGACAGGGTTCAGGGAAAAGAACAATGGGCAAGGAATCAGAAAATCCGTTTGAGCCTCCGTCTCTCCTTCCGTGAGATGAGGTCACCATCTACTTCCTGCTTGGTTCGCGGGGCTCTGGATCTTGCCATGCCCTTTGCCTGGACAGATTTTCCCCATTTAGAATTCAGCTCAGATGTCACCTCCTCAGAGAGGCCTTTCTCGGCCTGCATGTTTATAGTGGACCACTTTCATTCCAGCCATTCCTTTTCTCTTTATTCCTTTTTATTCCCGTTTTATTTTCGTCGCGGTCATTATGAGTATTGCTCGTTCTACGGCTCCCTCCCCCACTATGATATAAGCTCCATGGGGGTCAAGGGTTTTTGTCTGTCTGGTTCACTACGCTATTCCCAGGACCTAGACCAGTGCCTGACATGTGGGAGATGCTCAATACATATTTGTTGAAGTAATAAGTATAGAATGAAAAAAATACTGAAAGAGAAAGTGCTAAACATCATAAAAACAGAAGTATTTGTTTCAAAACTAAAGATGTTTACTATTATTGTATTACTCATATTTATCAACATTAGCAGCCAACTGGAGCTTCTTACACCCTCTTTGGCCTTAAACAAATTTCCAGAGTTGATATGTGTGTACAAAACACATCCCTACAATATATCATTATCTTCCTTGTTCCAAGTGATCTCGCCGTTGGTGTTCTCGGTGTTTGTCTTGGCCTCCGGGCTTTATTAATGTAATTATAGACTCAAGTCACCAGTTGGGTATATAATTGGGTGGATGGGATTATCTATATAGAACTAATCGCTGAAAAGTAGGGCCGAGCCAGAGATACCCAATAAATCAGCTGGCCCAACTGGTCCATTTTATAGATGTGGAAAGTGAGGCCCTGGCAAGTTAAGGGATCTGACCTAAGCCACCACATGGCTGATCTGGGGAGATATCGGAGGACTTCAAAGGAACAAGTCGGCCCCTTTGATATAGATGGAATTTAAGTTCAATGAGTGTCAATTAAACTGACTTCAGTTAAACATGTTGTCAGGGAGAGCTCCTCTCCCTTCAAACTATAAGAATCGGCACCCACAGCAAAACCATCCTCGAGGGGGACCTGTCACTCAGTGTCATCCAAAAGGAACACAGGTACAGTAGCAAATGTGGCACTAAACATCCCATGCATACTCTCAGAATCCTTCCCACTCTTTCACACAGGAAGTACTAGCCTACAATAGTCCTTCACCAATATTCTCCTCTTATTGTAAACAAACAAACGATAAGAGTTCTCCCAGTGCGAAGAACATAGTCGCTAAGCAGATGCACTGAGCCCTTTGCTAGACACTGGGAATAAACAGATGAAAAGACGTGCCCATTGCCTGTGAGGGCTTAAAGGCCAGAGAAGAGATGGGTGCTTATTCTAATTCCCCATGCTGCAAGGCAAACTTCAAAAGGGCAGAGATATTTGTCAGGTTTTCCACTACTGTATCCTCAGTACTTCAGACAATGCCTGGCACATGGTACACATTTTTTAAATATTTGTTGAAATAAATGCTGGAGAAGGTGTGGAGAAAAGGGAACCCTCCTGCACTGTTGGTGGGAATGTAAATTGATACAGCCACTGTGGAGAACAGTATGGAGGTTCCTTAAAAAACTAAAAATAGAACTACCATATGACCCAGCAATCCCACTACTGGGCATATACCCTGAGAAAACCATAATTCAAAAAGACACATGTACCACAATGTTCATTGCAGCACTATCTACAATAACCAGGACA
>NC_041215.1:109461313-109462835 GCF_002837175.3 Physeter macrocephalus
ATCTACAATAACCAGGACATGGAAGCAACCTAAGTGTCCATCGACAGATGAATGAATAAAGAAGATGTGGCACATATATACAATGGACTATTACTGTTACATAAAAAGTAACAAAATTGAGTTATTTGTAATGAGGAGGATGGACCTAGAGTCTGTCATACAGAGTGAAGTAAGTCAGAAGGAGAAAAACAAATACCGTATGCTAACACATGTATATGGAATCCCAAAAACAAAAAAAAAAGGTTCTGCTGAACCTAGTGGCAGGGCAGGAATAAAGATGCAGGCGTAGAGAATGGACTTGAGGACACAGAGGGGGAAGGGTAAGCTGGGACAAAGTGAGGGTGTAGCATTGACATATATACACTACCAAATGTAAAATAGATAGCTAGTGGGAAGCAGCCGCATAGCACAGGGAGATCAGCTTGATGCTTTGTGATGACCTAGAGGGGTGGATAGGGAGGGAGGCTTAAGCGGGAGGGGATATGGGGATATATGTATACTTATAGCAGATTCACTTTGTTGTACAATAGAAACTAACACAGCATCGTAAAGCAATTATATTCCAATAAAGATATAAAATAAATAAATAAATAAAATATTTGTTGAATGAATAAATAATGAAAATCTTGCTGAGGAAGTTGGAGACAGCTTTACAGAATACATTAGATTGAGCTGAGTCTTAAAGAAATTCTTTCTTGAAGGAAGAGTCCAAACATCCCAGTGGTGGAAGAGAGCCTTCTGGAATGCTCGGGGCCCACGCAGGTGGTGTGACTGGATGCTGGAGAGAAGGACACGTAGGTCGAGGCTGGCTGGTGAGGGAACTTGTACCCCATCTTAAGGAATCTAGAGTTTGAATTTTTATCTTATAGGTGAAAAATTTTGAGCAAAACGTTTGCATTTTGGAAAAGCCCTGATAAGCAGCACTTAGCAAAGCTCACCAGCCCCACCACTCCCCCAGGCCTTTAATCCTGAAGCCTTTAATCAGGTGGTATCTACAGCAAACACCTCCCCTTCCCATCCAGTCTGCATCCTCCCTGCTGAGACGCTCTCCTGAACCATGTCCCTCTCATGGGGAAGAAAGACCTGTATGAGCCCACCTGTGGGATTAGTCTTTGGCTGGCTTTTAAGCTCTGTCCATCAGTTCCTAGTCTGGATTCTCCTGGAAGCAGGCACTGGGACAAGGACTTGAGAATAAACGGGTTGCTGGGAATGAGACCGAGAAGAATAAGCCAGCCACTGGGGAGAGCGAGACACAGAAGGGAAAAACAAACAACAAAGGGTGATCTGCGCGTGAGCTACCACGGTGAGGCGCTGCAGCTCAGCTCCACGAGAACCCTGTAGACTGAATCTCGGAATTGTCCCCGGGAAGGTCAAGAAAGCCCCTCAGGGCTTCCCTGGTGGCGCAGTGGTTGAGAAGCCGCCTACAGATGCAGGGGACACAGGTTCGTGCCCCGGTCCGGGAAGATCCCACATGCCGCGGAGCGGCTGGGCCCGTGAGCCATGGCCACTGGGCCTGCGCGTC
>NC_041215.1:109463041-109495216 GCF_002837175.3 Physeter macrocephalus
GGGGCATTAAATTCCAGGCACCTGGTCTGCCCTGCGCTCTGACTGACAGAGCCCTCAGACAGAGAAGCAGAGAGACGTGGGCATCTGCAGGAGGGAGCTGTCGGCGTGCACAGGGGCCACCTCTGTGGCTGCAGGGAAGCTGAGAGGTGGCAAGGGGATGAGGGCATCAGCAGCGTCCTCTGTACCACCTGCACCCCCAGACGTTTGTGTCCTTTTAAAAAGACGGTGGTAGAGACAATACAGTACTATGCGTTCACAATTCTATTTCTTCTTGGGCATCCAGGAAGCCCACATGTCACAGGCTCCCTTGTAGTTAAGCCACCTCATCTGCCCCGTATAAGATGGACAGAAGTGATATAAAGTCACTTCCAGGTCTGGCCCTAAAGAACATCCCCTGTGAACCTCCGGTTTGCTTTCCCTTCTGTGACTAACTGGAAGGCCATGTGTTTAAAATGGTATGTTATGACTTTGTTAAATTAACGTGTGTTAAGTGGAGCACGGGGTGCCAGATGGTGAGCCAAGGTTCAACAACAGACCACAAGAGAAATTGAAATAGACAACTTTATCACTCACAGGTCCCAAGGGACCACACAGGGAAGTCAAGGCAGAGCGCAGAGAGCATCTGCGGCAGGACCTGGGGTACACATGCCTTTACTAGGGTGCATGGGTAGAATGGGTTGAGGCTCCCAGGTTAGGGCTGGATTAATCAATTCAACCTAAAAGAGTGCGGGCTTGGTAAGCATAAGGCACACAGATGTTGGGAGGGGAGGGAGACTGTTGATCACAAAGGCTATTGGACTTCTCCAATACCAAGAAACTTACATTTGCCTGTGACTCTGCAGGCTGCAATCTAAGGCATGTGCTTGCATGACGGGGCTGGTGTCAGTTTAAGGCCCTTGCAGGCTGATGGATGCAGAGGCAGGTATAACATGGAGTGAAATTAGCTAAACTCTCCATATGGTAGGAACACAAGTCAGAAGGAGTATTTATCCCTGAGTCCCCACGTGGAGGAGCCCACCAAGGAAAGCCACTCACATCACACCAGACCGTGGTGTGAATGAGAAATAAACAGTTGAACCGAGCCCCTTAGATGTGCAGGCTTATTTGTTCCCGTAGTACAGCCCAGCCTATCCTGACTAATACGGCACATACCTGGGCTCTGCTGAGAATCTCTGCATGTCCCACCAACAAGTTCCTTGTCCCCTCTTCTCTTCATAACTTAAAAAGTATAGTTGAAGGCAGGGCTTCCCTGGTGGCGCAGTGGTTGAGAGTCCGCCTGCCGATGCAGGGGACGCCGGTTCGTGCCCCGGTCCGGGAGGATCCCACATGCCACGGAGCGGCTGGGCCCGTGAGCCATGGCCGCTGAGCCTGCGCGTCCGGAGCCTGTGCCCCGCAACGGGAGAGGCCACAACAGTGAGAGGCCCGCGTACCGCAAAAAAAAAAAAGTATAGTTGAAGGCAATATTAGGACTTGGAACGGTGTGCTTAAGTTTCAAGGGATACATATGCTTTGCTGAGTGATGTTCTCGCAGTTTGCAATGAATTCATGAAGCCCAGATGGTATAATAGCCTTGATAGCATCTCCCAAGGGCCCCTGCCCACTTTAAGACATCAGTTTGGGCGCTAAGGTTCAGCTGCCCACCCCCTCCACGTAACAGATCTAGAGAAACTACCAATTACTGCTCAACTGCCTTGCACGCAGAAGCCCTCAGGGTCAGAGGATGACATCCTGAAGGCCCATTTGCAATGATTATGTAATTAATATTATCATGATGTATAACTGCGTGTAATGGTTTTCATAGACAGAGACCTTTCCGTCCCAGGCTATTCGTCAAAGCAAGGTGGTTTCTGGCTCTTCCCAAGTGACATTCAGAGGCATCCTTTGGCAACATTGTTTCTAGTTTTTACTGCGCATCTTTAAGTCTTTTCTTTGAAATCCATGGATCCTGGAAGTTCTTGAACTAGGTTTTGTGGCTCTATGTCCCCTTCGTGGTTTTTAAAACCATCAGTTTACACAAATGCTTGATCATGGGCATTGACTCCTCCCAAAGTCAACTCAGATTTATTGACTGAGAAGGACATGACTGACCGAAACTTCACCCAGCTCAATATTTGCCTAGAGACAATAAATCTCAACACGGACCCAAACCGAAAGTCGATGGATATGTATTGTTACATACTTTCTTTTGACAAGACTAATCAATTGGGTATGGATTTTGAGGTAATTTTAATTTGGAGTGTGGGACTAGCTTGACAGTGCCGGCTGAAAATAAAGGCTGGAAAGTATGATAGGAACACTTGCTCCTTGTAATCCCACAGTTAAATGTGGTACCGTGAGCGGCACTTAAAAAAGAAAACAGACCCTGTCATCTATCAGGCATCCAGAAGGGCTGCTTTATGTGAGATGATGTCATCATAATGGCAGAGTGTGTTAAGCCCTCTGCGAACCCCCACCGGGTATTTGTCCTGCATGAGAATCAATTACAGAAAAGATAAATGGTGCATTAGAAGTGTCTTTTGGCATAGCTTTCACTTCTGATATATGTTGTTCTGCTGAGCAACAAACGATTTAGATAAACCTCAAGGTCATGTTTGGACCAGAGAGATGTTTTTCATCAGCCAGAGAGTGACCATTCTGATAAGAGAAACAGCAGCTTGTGGAAAATTGTAAAGCAGCTGCATCCTCGGGGCAGCCTGAGCAGCCTACCTGGGCCGCCTGGATTAGGCTGAAAGCCCTGTGGATATTACAGGAACCCACGCCAGCATCCAGACCGAGGGTGGGCGATGTCTCTGCCATCATCTCCCAACTACAGCCCTTCTGAGTCCACTGGGCAGTTATTGCTATGAACTGTAGTTACACCTCAAGGAGGGACCCTGGAGAGTGCATCTCCCCAGCACAAATCCGGCAACCAGCTGAGTTGTGATATTTCCCCCCTGGGTCTGTGTTACCGGCTGATGTCCTGTCTTGGCCGCACCTCTTGTTTTCCCTGAGACATCTTCACAATGCCACTTGTGACAAGGGAGAGCGTGTCCATTCATGCCTCCTTCGGGTCACCTCGGCATCCACTTCCTTGTCACTGGGTCCTCAGACCCGTTGCACTGGGACTGTCACCACTCCAGGGGGTGCAGCACAGCCGGGCCTGCATGTACTGCAGCAATGTCATATTTCTGTCATCCAACCAATGTCATCCTTCTGTCATCCAATCCAGTGCCTGCAGTGGGCTCTCATTTAGGGCCTTGTCCTTTTAGGACCTCACCGTGGCCTCAGAGGCCTGTGAAATTCATGTTTTTATTCCAGAATCTTCACTGTATTTAGGGGACTCGATTGCCTTCCTTGGAAAAGGTTGTCCTCCATATTTTCATAAAGAGAAATTCAAGTTATCGCCTCTTTATACTAGGAAGCTTTCCCACCACTCCAACCTGGGGCATCTTCTCCATTCGTACATAGATGCTGTAGATATAGAGAGCTCACATCATAATCACCCAGTGATTTTTCATCTCTGTAGCCTGAAACAGTAAGCGCTATGAGAGATGATTTTCATCTTATTACCAATTATAAGCATGGCTCTTATTACCAGTTATAAGTATACACTCAACAAGTGCTTTAGGAATAAATGAAAAAGTCTTAGGATATTAAATGTCTATGCCCATATTTTTCTACCAGGGTCTATTACAGTTGGATTAAGAACTTCAGAGATGAGCTTCTGTTTTTCCCCATTTCTCAGAGTATGAGCCACAGAAACTCAGTAAAATGTAAGGACCACTTTAGGGGCCCAGAGTCTCAGGCCTGGTTGCCATCTCTGGAGTATGGAGGGTGTGAGTGTGGACCAACCAGACAGAAGGGAACAGACCGTAAGGGTGACGGATTCCAGGCCAATATACACTGCTTTTTTGCTTGTGAATTTTTTCCTTCTTTCCAGAAGGTGGAACTGACCAAGAGCAATGAAGTCAGCGAGAAGGGGGAGACCACCGTAAATCAGAGGCAGCTGGCATGCGTATCCTGGCCCTGCATCGCCACCAAGCTGCGTCCAAGTGCCCTCTCCGCTCTCACAGTTGCTCTGTCCCAGCACTGCCCACACTGCATTACGACACCTGATTATTTCCCTGCATGTGCATTTACCCATGTTTAAACAGCTGATGTTCTAAAGCTAAGGTTGTTTTTTTTTAAATAGCTTTATTGAGTTACAATAGACATATAATATTGCACATATTTTAAGTGTACAATTTGGTAAGTTTTGTGTGTGTGTGTGTGTGTGTGTGTGTGTGTATGTTCATAAAACCACTACCACAATCAATATAGTGAACATACTGATCACCTCCCAAGGTTTCCCCATGTCCCTTTGTTACCCCACCCTCTTGCCAGCTTCTCTATTCTCAGGCATCCACTGATCTGCTCTGTTATTATCGATTAGTTTGCATTTTCTTGAGTTATATATAAATAGAATGATACAGTATGTGATCTTGTTGACTGGCTTCTTCCACTCCGCATAATTATTTTTGAGCTCCATCCATGTTGTGGCACATATTAATAGTTTATTTTGAAATAAGGTTTTTATAAAACTAACCTGAAAGTTTAGGGGCCTCCTCAAAATTGGAAAAGATTGGGTCCCTCAGATATTTTATATCATAAACTGCCTGGATTTGTTCCAGAAGTAGCAATCCTGGTATCAGCAGGAAACCAACAGAAAGGAAAGACTCAGAACAGGAAAGGGGCAAATTACAAATGGAGATGAACAGTTGAGAGAGCAGAGAGAAGGAGCTGGAAACATCTCCTGAATTTCCTTCTGTCTGTAACTCTCTCCCCCGCAGTACTACCCTGCGATCCACTGTAACCGATTCATCCTAATCTTTCCCTGAAAGTATCTCCACTTCCCTCTTCTTCCAAATATCCCACGTCCGCTATAAATAAAGCCTTTTGTTTTTATCACCCACCTTTAGCCGAGCAAGAGAAAAAGTGAAATTTCCTCCTACTCCATCTCACTGGAAACCCCACTGATGCTGTGTTTAGAATTTTGAAGCCACGGCGACTTGAGACAAATCTTTCCTTTTCAAATCACCATGTAATGATGCCAGAGCCTGGCTTCATCTGCCTTCCCAGCCACATCTCGGAGACCTCAGCCCAACTCGGGAACATTACCCATCGGTTAGAAAGCAAGCTAATCCCAATATGTTATCCAGGGAGCCGAGGATAGATGCCTTGTCAAGTGGAGGCTTCTTTTGAGTTTTACTCTCTATAAGGAAATATTGGGCTGGCCAGATAGTTCATTCGGGTTTCGTAACGTCTTACGGAAAAACCCAAATGAACTTTTTGGCCAGCCCAATACCTGTAAAAGTATACTTCCCTTCGTCATAACAACCCAGCTCTGGGCACCACGTCCACTCATAGGCTGCTACTCTTCCAGCCTCAATCGTATCATCCTAGAAGAGTTGTTTCTCATGCCCCAATTGCCTTTTGAAACCCTTCAATGTTGCACATTGAAGCCCTCCCTTCTTGACTTCTGCTGTACAGGCCCCTAAATCCCAGAAGACTGACTGCAGTGAGAATTCCAACTTTCAGCAAGATATGCGAGAGACACTGGGTTTGCTATTTGTTTTGTGAAAAGTCCATTTATCCTCCGTGTTTGCTCCAGGCCGGCTAGCATAACTTACCTATTTAATGGGCATACTTTAATGCACTAAATAGCTCAGATTCCAAAACTATGGTTGAAGGCAGAGCAAAATGATTCCCTTGTAGATAAAGAAGGCGCCACTCCAATTACTGTAAAACCTGGACATGAATTGCCAGGCCCAAAGCAATCCTTCATCCCGACTAGCGGTGAGAGTCTGGCCATTCCTTCACCCCACTCCTCGCAAGTGGAGGACTCTTTTTCCCTCCCACTCCCCTAAGCGTCCTGTGTCAAGAATTTACTCAGGCTCCTAGCAGGAGGTCTAATTACCTGTGACTTAACTGGTCATGCTGTAGCTGTGCAGAGCGGCAAATATTCTGACGAGTCTTCAAGAACCCTTCTCTGCCAGGTCCTGATCTGTCTTACCTAACATCTTCTGCATCCCTCAAGCCCTCCTTCCGGACCATGAAAACCCCATGGGCTTTTCTTCCCTTGGTTCCTTTTTTACACTTTCTCCTTCACCTGGATCGCCTCCTTGGTCTTCACCTCACCATCGTTGCCTACTGAAAACCTGTCCATCCTCGAAGTCCTAGACCTGAGTCCTCCCTGGTCCCTCATGCTCTCATAAATCCCCCAGCCCAAAGTGATTTCTTTCCCTTTTCTTCTTAAAGCACTTAGTTCATTCCATAAGTATGGAAGTTGTCAGATTCTGCCTTGATTGTAGCCGGAGCAGCCTTGAGGTCCATCACCTTGGGGCTGACGTGTCAGAGGACCTTTGCGCAGGCACCATGCTTTCACAAGGATTACTGCACTTAATCCTCAAAGAACTGTCTACATTCCAAAAACGTTATTGAACTTGTCTAAGATCATAGAGCTAATAAGTCATAGATCTGAACCTAAGGCAGTTGGACTCTTGCACTTAACCAAGGGACTAGACCGTAAGCTCTTAAGAAGAACAGCTTTACAGACCTTACAGTGTGCCTTCCCTATCTGTAACAGTGACATCCACAACACACACACGCACAAAATCCAACTTCTATAAATATTTATTTTACATTTATATTTACATGTAACTAGATATAGATATATCTCACATAAATAAAATTCATGAGTAGAATATGCATTAGTTTCCTGTGGCTGCCATAACAAATTAATTACCGAAAGCTTGGTGGCTTAGACAACAGAAATTTTTTCTCTTGCAGTTCTGGAGGCCAGAAACCTGACATAGCTATCACCGAGCCAAAATCAAGGGGTTGGCAAGGCCATGCTCCCTCTGGAGGCTCTGGAGAAGAATCCATGCTTTGCCTCTTCAGGCAATGCTTAGCATTGCCTGGTTTGTGACCACATCACTCCCGTCTCTGTCACATGGCCTTCATTGCTGTTTGCTTCGCTCATGTAAGGACACTTGTGACTGCATTTAGGGCCCGCCCAGAGAATCCAGGGTAATGTCATCATCTCAAGATCCTTCACTTAATCACATCTACAAAGATCCTTTTTTCCAAACAAGGCGGCATGTATAGGTTCCAGGGATTAGAACGTGCTAACTTTGGGAGCCATTGTTCCTCCAAGTATAATACCCAACCTTGGTTCTTATTCCTAAGTCACAGGTGTCCATTAGCAGCTGATCTTACAAATTAACATGCTCCAAACTGAAATTAGACTTTGTAGGAACCACCTCCTCTGTCCCTGAAGTACAGAGAAGCCACTGAAAATAACCAGGATTTCACAAAGGACTTTAGGAGAAGCTGGATTTCAATCATGAAAACTATAGTCTTCGATAGAAAACAGAAACAGAGCTCATTCCCCTCAGCAAACATATTGCAGGTCACATTTTTATGGCTGAATCAACAAAATGCTCTCCATAAACTACACTTACGTGCAACACAAACTGTTTCTGAAACACTCCTGCTGCCAAGATGAGAAGTAAACATGGCCCGTTCCTTACCCTAGCGTCTCAGAAAATTCTTTCCCATGTAGCTCAAGGTTGCCTGTGCTAACAGCAGGGATAGCATATCATCCTCCAGTGACCAGCCGGCTCCGCCTCGGTTAGGGGCCCAGAGAATCTCAGAGCAGAGAGCATGAAACACATCAGGGCTCTGTGGAAGAAACCCCAGACAGCTGTTGTCGGAGGGGGTTACAGAAGCATCTTAACGAGGGCCAATCTGAAATCGCATGCTTGTGTGGAGCCCGCCGGCCTCTGACAACCTCGATGCATGAGTCTTTGCTAACAAACCCTCCTTTTGGGAAACAGCTTCACTAGGAGATGTTCAGACATGGACAATGTCCAGTAGGCCTTTGGTCAATAGGATTTTATGGTTTGTTTAAAAATGGTTAAATAGCTATTAAGCTTCCCTCTCTCTGGCCAGCATCCCTGCCTTCCCGCCTTCATATAAGTCATGCGTGCATTCGCTCCCTCCTTCTAAAACTCTCGGACACATAAACACACACGCTCTCTGTGGTTTCATTGCTCCATCATGGAGAGGAAACATCATGATTTTTCCACCTCTGCTGAGCGTTAAGAATTCAGTCGCAACCACGAACGTGAGCTGACCGGCCCCCAGTGACAAGACTCCGGCCCTTAGGAGCCAAATGAGCTCTCTCTGCACTGAGATGCAGCCAGGGGTGCGGGGGAGGGGCGTGGAGGGGGTCCTTTCTCATCCATTCTCTGTTTCAAACAGCTCGATAAAATTGAGAGAATTAGAAAGCTTTCTTTGCTCGGTGACAGTTCAACCTACTCTGTTTTATTTCTGCTGGGTTGGCACTCACTGGCCAGGCAGGCTGTTAACCACGTTTACTACTCTCAGTCCAGGAAGTCTAAGTAAACGCAGCCAGAGCTGCGGTACATGCTCCCTGCGGACCCTCTGGGTGAGGCAGGAAGTCCCCTCCAGGAGCAGATTTCAGCGGTTGCTGGCTGGATGGCCATTTTGATCGGGAGCCAGCCCCGGCTTCTCTTCCCATGTCACGCTTGGAGGAAGCTCGGCAGCCGTGACACCTCTCCTGGGACACTGTCATCCAACTGTTACACAGAACATGGATTTGCCTGACAAGCCTGAAACAGCAAAAGGTTTTTCTCCCAAATCCTTTATCTATGCATCCCAAGAAGGTTTCAGTTAGCATAGAGCTATATTTTATACCACTTGGCACGTTGGCAATTCGCTCCTTCTCTAACCTGTGATTTAGAATAACAGTACGTAAGGATGTGAAGTTAACACAATAACCAAATTCCGTCTTAGTATGAACAAGAGAGAAAGCAGAGATTTTCACAGCCCACTCCATTAAAACTCACAAACTCAAGGATGCTAACATTTTACCTTTTGAGTCACGGAACAAATCTCTATTAGCTAAAAGAACAAAGATGATGTTCTCAGCAGTTTAAAAGTATGATCTGAAATTCAGACTCCGATTCATTAACATTAATTTCTTCACTCACTGGAATAGAGGAAATAGAGGGTTTCATCCGTCTCTTAGAGGACATGAAACTCTTTAGTTCCATCTTGGTCACATCTATTTATCATGCAAATGAAGGAGTCTTCCATTTCACCAAAAGCAGAAAATGGCAGTGCTTACCCCGCATGCTGTATTCCTGCAGGGACTCACAGGAAAGAAGAGAGGGGAGAGCTGGGAAGTAGCAGAAAGGCGTGGGGAGAAGAAAAGATCCAAAGTCTCAAGGAAGCTGCTGGCTAAATGCATTGGCCTTTGTTAGATAATTCTTCTCATTCCAAATATTTACACATTTATACAGAGAACACACCCTATTAAGTGCAGCCGACAGACCTGGTCTTCTATAAACAATCTAATGGCTTTTTTAAAAACGCGGAAAGAATCCTTCCTGCCACCTCCCCCCCCCCCCAGAAAAACCTTCCCCCATGATGCCTGATGACCCTTCATCCCAGTTTATTTCTGTGTATTGAGAATGGCCTTCTCCTGGGCATTCTCTTAAAATACACACTCCTTCCAGCAGAAGTCATATGTCAAATCCCTTGCTTGTTAGTATGCACGATACTTTCAAATTTTTCAGCAAAGGAGAAATCAGGAAGATTTAAGGCCACGAAGTGGAGTAAGGGCAACAGAAATGGAGGTCATGGGTGGGACCCCCTGTTGGCCTGTACGGAGACTCTACCCAAAACTGGACAGGTGTTCAGGATCCAGTCCAGTGAGCAAGGCTGGGGAGAGGAGAAGATGCTTTCGTGGGTGGGGGGAACATCCCCCTTCCTCCTGGCTGACTCAGCGCCGCAGCAGGGCACACGGCTTGGGGACCAGCTCCCACTTTTCCCCTCAGCCAGGCCCCTTTTTGTGGGGTACACAGACTGCACAGCCAGGTGCAGTGGCTTTGGCA
This sequence comes from Physeter macrocephalus, assembly GCF_002837175.3. NCBI lineage: Eukaryota > Metazoa > Chordata > Mammalia > Artiodactyla > Physeteridae > Physeter > Physeter macrocephalus. The sequence goes on from NC_041215.1 coordinate 109,472,983, forward strand.
AGAAGACACAACCTCAACTTAACAAGTTCACTTAGGGACTGGCCCTGAGGAAACAACTTTCATCATAAAACAAAAGAGAAAAAGACCTTTGGGGCTATTGACATTCCTCGCGTTTACTAGAAGGTGCATTCATGCTCCTAGGAAGCTTCCTTTGTTTTTGCTCTCAGTACCCCAGGTGTCTTCTACCCTCTAATGGCCGAGATGCCCCAGTGTGCACTCACTGTAACCATCTCAGAATATTCTCCACGCCTTTTCTCTCTCTGAAGCCAGAATCTCCCATCTCCCCCAACCCTATCTCCCCCTTGCCTCTCCATTCCCCCGGACATAAATAAGGGGGAGGATGGAGGGAGGGTTCGTGGCGTTTGCATTGCTGGGTTACTGTTCAAGAAATCACTGATGAGCCGAGACCGTTCTAGACCTAGAAAAGACTCTCTGCCTACACCTTCAAAACTCCAGCAATCCCAGGGAATCCAGCCTCATCTAGAAATCTTCACACTGACTTCCATGCAACAAGGGCAGAATCAAATATGTCTAGCTCTCTGGCCCAGGGATGCACAGGCAGAAAGTGCAGGAGCTGGGATTCAAACCCGGGAAGTGTGACTACAGAGCCCCAGGGGTCATGATCACCATGCCTGCACAACCTCCCAGAGAGGGTGCAGTGAAGACGGTGGCGGGGGGGCGGGGGGCGTTCTGGAAATCCTCCTCCAGGTTCAGATTCTGTCCTTCAGGTTTGGCCTCTGGTCTCTTGCTCTGCACCCCAGGAACCTGCCTTCCAAGTGGAGATCATGCCAGTGAGCAACCAGGCAGGGTCAAGGTAATAAGCCCCTGGCCTGGGTCCCATAAGAGCAGCCACTGCTATTCAACCAGAACCAAATGTTACTGAACAAATAAGCTTAACTATGGGTAACTAGGATGGCCAGAGGCTCCTTCAGGCTTGCCTTCACATGTCATGGCCAAAAAGAGATGCCTTCAGGCTAAGGAGGACAAATGTAAGCGGCCTACTGGGTTGCCTTGCTAAACCTGATAACTACAGACTAGGAGAATGAACAAGCAGTGTCTTATACTTTCCCCATTGTCAGTAGGGGCTACCTAGTAAGCATTTTCTATTGATTAAAGCATAGAAATTAAACCTCAAACCATCATTACTACACTTCGATGTATTGTTCTTGTGTAAGAAATACTTGGAAAATTCTTACAGGTTTAAAGAAATTTCTCTTAATTCTAAGCTAAATTTCTAAATAAAGAGGCAGATCACTGGAATGGCCAATATATTTCCCCTCTAAATCATGGTGTCATGTTTAATTTTCCTCTTGCACATCATTAAATTAATACCCCAAATTTATATTGTTTAAATAGCTGTAAAAGACATATTTTCCAATACATTAGATGTATGCTTTAAATATATTTTTATCATAATCTTGGAGCTAAAGGTTTAGCTCCAATTTGTGGAAAAATGTCTCCCACATAACCTATTTGGAAAATAAAGTTTGAAAAATACACAAACCTTATTATCGAAACAGCTACCAAATCAAACTTACTTGCAGTCAGAAGAGGTCTAATTTTACCTCAAACAAATGTATTAATAAAAGCGCTCATGGAAAATTCCCTTTGTTCTGTATTCTAATTCTAAAATGGTTGAATGGAAGGATGAATGGACAGATAGATGGATGGGTGGACAGACAGATGGACGGGTGGATGGATCAGAGTCCCATCATGAGCTCGTCACCTGGATGACATAAGTTGTCATCCCCTTCAAAATTTTTTTAATTGTGGCTAGAAACAATAAACTGCACAAATAGAATTTACCATTTAACATTTCTATGTGTACAGTTCAGTAGTGTTAACTACATTCACTATTATCCAGTCCCTAAGAATGTATAACATATATACCTACACTCTCATTCCACATCCCCCCCAAAAAAGATAAGTAAAGAGATTAGCATATGATCTGGTAACAGGTGTAATGAAAAATTAAAATATACCAAGCTGAAGGAATGAAATTTTTAACACCCCCCAGCAGGGCAGGGGTTCATTCCCTGCCCCTTGCATGCCTTATTAATGATAATGACCATTTAATCACGTCCCCCGGTAGTGGGGGAAACATCTTGTTCCCATTCATTAGGTCACAATAACTTTTTTGTTCGCCCAAAGTGCTTGGGATAAGGTTCAGTGCCTAGTGTCACTGACAACCCTGCTAATTGAAATCCCATCTGAAGCCCTGCACCTACATAATGGAGACCAGCCGAACAATCTCATGCCTTTCCTAACGTCTTCTTCCTGCTCCCATCCTGAGCTCTTGTACATAATCCAGCAGCTAGCCCATGTTCTGAAGGGTTTAGACAACTCAGCAGTTGAGTGCCACTGTGACCCAATATTTGCAGGAGAAAATTAAATGTTCGTTGAATGAATGCATACGGGCATGCAGGAATGAATAAAGCAGGGAACAAATGGATAAAGAATGGAAGGCAACAAAAAGAGTTTGGGTCCCTGGTGCCAAAGAAAGTCAGAATGACACTCAAGTGTTTTCATCTTTCTTGTTAAGCACAGCCATGACTTGGTCAACGCTAATTTAGTCCTCAACAATAGCTAATGAATTGTTCAATACAACTAACTAACCTTACATCCTGACCTCAGAAAAGATCTAACCATTCAATGACCCAACTCCACAGCCAGCTAGAAAGTCTCGAGAACTTATCCTCAGATATCCGTCAACAGAACGGGCACTCGGCACCCTCTACACTTCAGACTCAGAAATTGTTTGGATCCGTGTTTTCCCGCCCTGGGGATGGACATGCGCATCCATCCTCTAACCAAATGCTTCATGCCGTACCCAGTGAGTCTGCTCTGCCCAGCCTTCACCGAGGGGGCTTCCGCTCACCTAGCCTCCCCCTCTGCTCAAAGAAACACCCAATTACCCCACACTCTGACCTACTTGCAACACTACGATTCACCGATTTTGACAATTAATCACATCCTTAAAAATGAAGAGGCACTAAGCAGATGCCAGGGAGCAATTGACATGACAAAACTTTCTACAAATTGTGGGGAATTCTCTTAGAAAGAAGGTTTTGTCTGTGCCACCTCTGTCCCTGCATCATTTCATACCTGTATCTCAGGTTACAACCTAAGTAAGTCAGTCGTGTTGCAGTCAACCAAATTTCAGCAGACTTTGAAGTGTTGATTGTGTCTGGAGGTTGCCTGAGGTTAGTTATTTTTTAGCACCTTGGCCTATCATAAAAACACCCTCTCAAATCCCAGTATTTTTCCTCTCCTCGCATAATGACTTCAAAATGTATTATTGTTAAGAAACTCCATTCTCTCTGCCAACAAGTCCCCAGAGGGAAACTAGAACAGAAGAAGTTTTTACAGTCACTTCGTGAGACAGTCGCTCATCCACTGGACCTGATCAAGTGTTCCAAGACATGGCCCATAGCTGACACCCTGAGCTATCCTATTTGTATGTGTGCTTTTGCTCTTCCTTCCCTTTAAAAAGATATGGCAAAAACCTATGCTTTTTCTTTCACAACAGAACAAAATGGACAAAAAGAAGGGACTATTTTTGTGGGAGTGCTAATAGAGATTCTGGCCTGTAAGTAAAAAGACTTTACGGGGACCAGAGGACTAATTAACAGGTCAGCCAGATAATGCACTAATGCAGGAGGCTATGTGTATTTAAAAACCAGGGCTGAGCGTGTACTGCAGGCTGCTGCTGATTCTACAGCTGCTCTTTTGGCCCCATGGAAGAGCATTAGTGTGGGGTGGGGAGCGGAGATGACCTCAGTCCCAGCCCCAATTAATGCTTCCCCTTCTCCTGCATAAATCAAGAGATATATATTGAAGTGAAGACCTTTCAGAGGCCTGCATTTGGAAGCCATGATCTTCTTGAGAGTTTGATGAACAGTTCAAGAAGCATATCTGCCACTTAGTACAGCCTGAGAGACACACAAGATGATGGTCTTGCCTTCTCAGACTTTACATTCCATGGAAAGGGGCCCAATGTCCACTTTCTCTGTGTGTTAGTATCTCTCGTGTGGAAGGTTGAATCTGTGTGAGCATGTGCATCTGGCCTCCCTTCAAACAGAAACTTCTGTGAGCTGGCAGGCTTGCCCACTGGCTATCAACGTCCTTAATGGGGATCCGGGGACATCTACGGTCCGCCAATGCCTTCCAAATGAGCAAAGAAATATTACCTGTGGGGCTGTTTTCGAGTTATGTGTTTCATTAAAGCTTAAAACATCTGAGCATCAGCCCCATTTTTCAATGAAAGCAGTGAAGACTTTACAGAGAGTGTGTATGTAAATAACTGATGTCAGCATTCTCAGGGATGGCCCTGAACAAAATGGTGAGCTCACCAAAATGTGTGTAACAAGTTACCACAAATATAGTGCTTTAAATCAATACAAATTTATCATCTTACAGCTCTGGAGGTCAGAAGTCTGAAATGGGTCTCGCTGGACTAAAATTAAGGTTGTCAGGAAGGGCTGCATGTCTTTCCAGAGGCTCTAGGGGAGAATCCACTTCCTTGCCTTTTTCAGCTTCGAGAGGCTTCCTGCATTCCCTGGCTCATGGCCCCATCCTCCATCTTCAAAGCCAGCAGCATAGCAATCTCTCTCTTACTCTGATCTTCATCCTCTTTCTTCTACACTGAAAAGACCTTTGGGATTACCTGGGGCCCATCTGGATAATCGAGGATAATCTCCCAATTTTAAGGCCAGCTGATTACAACTTGAATTCCCCATCGGTTCCAGGAATTAGGACTTGGACATCTCTGAGGGGCCATTATTCTGCCAACCACGGAGGGTCTGCAATGCCCCCTTTCTTCACTCTAGTCCCTCCTCAAGAGTATTTCCTCCTGCACTCAAGAGTACTAGTTATTCTCATTTGGAGAGGACAATAGTTTACTTTACTTGATCGTTACACAGGGCTCCTGGCTTTGCCAGCATTTCCTCTTTGTGTTTAACGGAGATTCAATTTATCATATTTGTTTGCCTTTTCATTATACCATCTGTTTCCATCAATTTTATCAGCCGAACTGTTCCTTAGTCTCTTGTCTACTCCTAACTCCATGACTTCTTTCATGGAATCCATGGAGCACTAAACTGAACTGTACTTAGAAAAAGAACCCTCTAGACAATATCCAAAATATATAAAGAACTCATACAATTCAACTTCAAAAAACCAACGTGATTAAAAATGGGCAGAGGATCTGAATAGACATTTTTCAAAAAAAGACATACAGATGTCCAGCAGGTTCATGAAAAGATGTTCAAAATTACTAATTATTAGGGAAAGGCAAATCAGAACTTTGATGAGCTATTACCTCACACCCATTAGAATAGCTGTTATCAACACGACAGTAAATTTCAAGTGTTGGCAAGGATGTGGAGAAAAGGGAACCCTCACACATTGCTGGTAGAAATGTAAATTGGTGCAGCCGCTCTGAAAACAGTGTGGAGCTTCCTCAAAAAATTAAAAGTAGAACTACCATATGACCCAGCAATTTCACTTCTGGGTATTGATCTGAAGAATATGAAAACGCTAATTCAAAAAGATCTTTACACACTTACGTTCATGACAGCATTATTTACAACAGCCAAGATATGGAAACAACCTAAGTGCCCATCAGTGAATGAATGAATAAAGAAAATGTGATACACACACACACACACACACACACACACACACACACTGGAATATTAGCCATAAAAAAGATGAAATCTTATTACTTGTGACAACATGGATGGACATTGGGAGTATTATGCTAAGTGAAGTAAGTCAGATGGAAAGAGAAAAACACCATATGATTTCGCTCATATGTGGAATAGTTTTAAAATAAATAAAATAATTCACACAAAACAAAAACAAAGCTATAGATACAGAGAACAGAATAGTGATTACCAGAGGGGAAGGGGTATGGGGGGAGAGCAAAATGGATAAAGAGGGTCAACTATATGGTGACCAATGGAAATTAAACTTTTGGTGGTGAGCTATAGGGTATACAGAAGTTGAAATATAAGTTTGTACACATGAAACTTATATAATGTTATAAACCAATGCTACCTCAATGAAAAAAAGGGAAAGGACCCTCAAAAGAAAGGTCCCAGGAGGTGGGTGAAACGGGGGAAGGAAGTCAAAAGGTACAAGCTTCCAGTTATAAAATAAATAAGTCACAAGGATGTAACATACAGCATTGGTGATGTTAGTTAATAATACTGTATTGCATATTTCAAAGTTGCTAAGAGAGTAGATCTTAGAAGTTCTCATCACAAGAAAAAACATTTTTGTAACAGGGTGTACGGTGACAGATGTTAAACTAAACTTATTGTGATGATCATTTCACAATATAGACAAATACCAAATCATTATGTTGTACACCTGAAACTAATATAACGTTATAGGTCAATTATGCCTCAATTTTTAAAATAAATAAATAAGTTGGGAGGGAGAGGGAAGGAAAAAGAAGAGAGCAGTCCCCTCGCACCCTAAGCTGTGCTCCTTGGCTCGGTGGGAAGGGCTCACCTGCCTGAAATTGTGGGTTAGGACGTTTCGCTGATTCTACCTGCAGAGGGAATCTGCTCATTCCCAGCACAGATTCACGTCTATTTCTAATTTATCTCTTTACTTTCTCCAAAAAGCCTGTCCTGGATTCATGAAATACTGATACTTATCATCACCAAGCATTTTGTTGAAGCTTGAATAGTGAAATGCATTTTATGTCTACAGGAATTGCTGGTGCGATGTTAGGATCGCTTAACTGGCTGAAATAATACCGCCTCCGCTGGATAGAGTCTACGATTCACTTATTAGGGAGTCATTCCTCTAACTTGAGGCTTCCTTCAGATGTTAAAATGAAAATTCCTGTAGAAGGGCTGATGCATTTAACATGGTCAGTTGTTCGTGACCTCCATCGGAACAAGTCTGGTCTTTCCTCAGCCAAGTTGGAGAGGTGGCGGAGAAAAAGAGCACGAACGTAGAGACTTTCCTTTCTGACATCTACCCAGCTGAACCCACTTCCGCAGGGAGTTCAAGTCACAGGTCCACATTTCACCAGGAGGGAAGTAAGGGACAGAGCTGGGGCTCCTGACTCTTCCTTCAGAATCTCTCTCCCCTTAAATAATAGCAACCTAATCCCAGAATGGTCAGTAGACACCTCTATAGGCCTGCCTATTGTGACCGTTTTTATATTAAGTAGATATCTAAGAAGTGTCCTTGCAGTGTGCCAAGCTCTCTGCTAAGCATGTGACATGCAATGTCACATTAAAACTCACAACCACCCAGTGAAATAATATCAACCCCACATTGCCCCCTTCATTCATGAGGTGAAGAGCTTGATGCTCAGGGAAGTTAAGTGAGTGTCTCAAGGTCACAAGGCCAGTAAAAAGGAAGAGTTCTCGGATTCCAACCTAGGTCAGTCTGATTTCAAGTAATTTCAAGTTAGATCGACTGGGGTAGAGATAAAAGGAACACCCCCATAGGTTTGCTTTTACTAGATTCACCATCGTGCCCCATGGAAAAGAGGACAGCACTTTTTGAAAGAGACCTAAAATTGCAGAAGACCTTGAGTTTAGAGGAAAATCAAGACAAGAGACTCGAAAGGGCTACTTAGGAATGAGTCAGCTATTGCTCACGGCAATTCAATTTAATTTTTGAAAAGAGAAAAAAAGAGAGAGGGAGTTACGGTCTTTTTTTCTTTTTTTTTGAAGACTAAAATACCCAACCAGGGAATGCTTTCCGCCCCACACAGCATCCATCATACAATGCTGTAGACTTTCTGAAACCATCAATCGTGTATGTGTGTGGAATTATTCCCACAAGGAGAGTGGCCGAAACTCTGGCGCATAAGACTCGTATAACTGCTGAACAGAGAGGAGGAAAGACACTCTGGGGAATTCTCTGCCTGGTGGGAGGGGAGACCAGATGACCCAAGAGCGCTGAGCCCTCCAGGCACACAGCAGCACAGAGGAGAAACATCTCACACCCAGCAGGTGCACAGAGAAGGCCGAGCTACAGTGGGCCGTGGGGACCAGGCATCATTAGAATAACCATCCTTAGCTTCTCCCCAGCCCGACAGGCCCTGCTGTCCGAGGCCTGGTGAGGCGACACAGGCTGCTGCCGGGCACAGCCAAGCCCACCCTGGCCCCCATGATGCTCAGAACCCTCCCCTCGGCAGGCTGCCCAAGCTGATGGATTGCATCCTGTCAGGATATTGATCCTAGTGAACTAGGGGACCCTTGGCTGCGATTAAAAGAATCTGAGCATAAAGAAAAGTCTTGAACTATAGATGATACCAAGCCACTTGGGAGACATTGCCAGAAAATCAACTCCAAACAGTTTTAATGGAATGCGATCCAGACGTTAAGCATCTACCGAGTGGGGCGAGAGGATGTTCCCCGCAGCCAGCAGATGCCTCCCACCCACCGGCGGGAGGTGCCAGGAAGTTGTCCTACAAATGTTGAGTCCCTGGGCCTCGTGTGGAGGTCATTCAGCCACCAAGCCTTTTGCAAGATGACCCTGCATCACATCCCTTTCGAGAGAACGATCCGGCCCCCATACAGCGAAGGCCCAAGAGGGCAATAAGCCTGTGGCCACCATGTAGCCCCCACACCCAGACTCCCAGCACCTCTTCCCTCCTGAGTCCACGGTGAATAGAAAAGGGCCCTGCAGGTGCAGGTCTCCCCACATCTCCCCCATCCCCAGCTTCAAAGTCTCCCAGGAGTTAATGGTCCTTCTCCCCCTCCTGTGGTCCCTTCTCCTGCCGAAGTCATCTGCCCCCCGCGCTTGGTGTCCTTGAGCAAAGCAATCGGGCCATTTCAGGTAAGTGAGGCGCTCGTGTCCTTCGAGACCCAGGCTGATCCCCGAGAAACAGAGGGCCCCTTGGTGGCTCCCGGGCATGAAAACGACTTGAGCAGAGGTAAATGGGGAAGCAGGTAACATGACATGGCTCTTCAATGGGATCTGAAAACCTGAATAAGAGCCTCATCAACGGTTCATTGCATTCTGTGATGGTTTTCAAAATGCGTTTCCATGGAGGCCAGTTCCGTGTCTAACTCATCTTTCTCTCTCCCACCTCAGGTGCTCCACGTAACAACAGCACGCTTCCATTTACACTGCATTTCACCGTCGGCAGGGTCCCTCCCCATCAGTCATTCATCCCCGACACCCTCTGAGCACCTAGTGTGTGCCAGGCACCGTGCTGGGTCACAGGAATGAAGGACATTGGTGCCCCTGCCCCACAGAGCTCCGTGCTGGGAGGAGGAATGTTAGAACACAGCGCGACAGACACACGACAGAGAAGCCCCCGTGCACGCCCAGACCGGCAGGGGGTCAGCGGAGGAAGCTTTGTGGTGGTGACCCTGAGCCCAGTCCTGGGGACCGTTGTGATTCCAGACAGCAAGGAGAGGGGGGCACAGAGCAGCGAGGGGCCAGCGAAGCGGGGGCTGACAGCATCACTGTCACAGCCCCGGGGAGGGGGCAGGTGGAAGGACAAGGCCAGCAGGGCTTCGAGTTCACGGGGCTTGTGCCCCGGGCAAAACGTCTGGCTTTTGTCACAAAAATCTTGGCAGGATTCGAAGCAGAGAGATGACACCACCGCATCCACATTTGGGAAAGGTCTTTCTGGCTGCAGGTGGGAAGGGATGAAGCGCGGCTGGGTGTAAGGAGGCCGGAGGTGGGGAAGCAGGTCGGAGAGGAGGGGAGCCACTCCCTGGGTGGCTGTAGGGAGAAGGGACACAGATGGAGAAAGGGTTCAGAAAAGCAATGACTCTCTGTGACCCCGGGACCAGGGCGAGTGTATGAGGTCAGGCTGATTCCCAGGGTCTGCCTTAGAAGCCTGATAGAAACTGGGGTCATTTGTGAGGCCAGGAATCCGGGAGCAGGGAGGGGGTCAGAGAAGGAAGTGGCCATCAAGTCAGGTAGGGGCCTGCATAACACCCCAGGGGAGGTCTGTGTGGAAACTCCTCCGTGGGCACTGAGCTTGGCTCTGGAGCCCTGGACAAGGGCTGGACCTGGAGCTGTGGACCCGGGAAACTGCAGGGCGAGCCGAATCCTGGTGTATAATGTTGCCCAGGGAAAGCACACAGGATTACTTAAACAACAACCACAGCAAAAGAATCAAGGGTGTGGAGAGAACCCAGGAGACACCTATATTTAAGAAACTATAGAAAAGGGGGGAAATCCACAAACAAGCCTTCTTAAAAACCTGAAAAAGAAAAAAAAAAATCAGGAGAATGGTGCCATGAAAACAGTGAAGGGAGGGAGGGGGCCTCAAGTGCTCTGAGTCTGATTCATTCTCATAGTAGCATCATTGTTCCCATTTCACAGAGAAGAAAACTGAGGTTCAGAGAGTCAGGGAGGTAAGCAACCTGTCCAAGGCTCTTCATTTAGAGAATAGGCTCCAACCCAAGTCTTCAGTGTCAGCCCAGCTCAGGCCTCATTCTCCAGGGCCACCTCCTACAGAGCAGATCTTCGGTTCATTCATTCATTCTCTCACTCGTTTATTCATGAAAACCATAACTACTTCTTGTGGTCAGAATAAGTCACTGCAGGAGGAGGGAGTGTTCCCCACGAATGCGCTGGTGAACCAACTGAACTGAAGAGGGGTTCTGCAGGTGTGGAGGCCAGACCCACGTCTGTTAAAACGCTCCCCACCTGCTCCAGCTCGTGCCCTCCACAATCCCGGAGGGTCCCTGCCAGGTTCACACAAGTCAGAGTCTGAGCCACAGCGGTGGCGGCCCCTGAGGCTCCCAGACAGTGAGAGCGGGGCTGGCTGCGCAGGTGTCGGGTCGGAGCCGGGCGCCTTTCCTGGACCCGGGCACCACCGCCGCCTCCCGGCGCCGCGGGGCACCCTCCCTTCCTTGCGCGAGCCTGCAGCGCCCCCTGGTGCTCGGCGCCGGCACCAACACATCCCGGCGAGGGCAGCTGGCGCCCAGAGGCGAGGGATTTCTGCCCGCCAGACGCGGGAGCATTCTCAGACCCTTGTTTCTCTCAAATCTTCAGTCCCACGTGGCCAGATCCGATGATCTGAAAGATTTTCCAAAGGGGTCTTCGGTGGCCTGAACATGTTCACCGGGAATGAGGACGACAAAGAGCAAAATGACTGCAAGAGTTATCAAAACCCTTAAGAGGCAGAGACAGATGGACAGCCCTCGGAGAGAAACCCGATGTTTCAGGAAGAGATGGGCAAAGGAGGTAAAGAGAGAAAAACATAAACCTTGGAATTCAGCTGCCCTGAGCACACCATTAAAACTAGCCACTGCTGAATGACAGATCCAATGAACAAAATTATTTTCCCATGGAAATAAAAAAAGACGGGAGAGGAGAGGGAAGAAAAAAAGATATATATGTGCCCAGGAGAGATTTTTTTTTAATGGTAATAACAATATGGGAAAGAGAAAAATGAAGGGTCCTTTGTAGAAATGGGGAGGAGGCCACTTGATTGGGGATTCACTTGAGGTGGGAATGATGGAATTTCCCTCTGCACCCAGCTTAAGAGTAAATCAGTCTTGAAATGTACCAGAGAAACCAACAAACAAAATACTCCCTTCTCCCACATCTCTCATGCAAAGTGTCCCAAAGAGGCTCTGCAGAATGGAATTGAGCCGAGCTCTGCAATGAGAAAGCATATACGCTATAAAGGAACATTCTATATAGAAGCAATCAATCCAAGGTGATTCATGCAATCAGTCAGTCAGAGGTGTAAATCCCTCGGGACGCATGAGGTATGCGGCTGGTCTGGATGCCTATTTTCTGGGGGCAGTGAATGAATGGATTTCTCCCTCCTTTCCAGGCTCCAATGCTTTTAGCAATTGGCACTGTGGCAGGATTTATACCACGGTTCTTGTAAATCGTACCTTCTCTCTCTCCTTTCCAAAGGTTTCTTTCAATAAAATGCAGATGGAATTGTTGAGAGTTGCTTCTCATGTGTTTATAGGTTACTTCTGCTGGGCTGCTTATGCAGGTGCACGTCTCTAGGCCTCCTTGTTTTTTATTTTCTCTGCCTATTAGGGAAATGGAAACATATGGATTCCTTGTCTGGGCCCAGCGGACCTTATAGAATCATATCCCTGTTGCCGTCCTCACACATCTTCCTGTAATCACATGGCTCTGAATTAGCCTCTTAATCTAATGGAAAAGCCATAATGTGGGGAAATTCAATAAAATGTATATGCAGTCTGAATGCCAAAGCACTTACAAAAATAGATGGGAACGTGGTCATTTATACAACTGTGAAAGGAGAGTCTTAGCTGGCGTTGGTGATGAGTCACCGTTGCATAAAGAAGCAGACATTCAACATGGCAGGCCTGAGCCTGGTGTTCAGGCAAACTAAGATTTTTTAAAGTCTAATTGGGAAAAAAGTAGTACTTGAGTGTAAAGAAACTGCAGGCTTGAATTTGGATCTGCACCACTGATGCAAACATTCCCAGGTTACATGAGCAGTTTGATGCAGAGATTCCTTGACCATTCTTCGCCTGGAAGATGAAGTCTAGAGACATATGCAGAGTGTTCCCAGAAACGAATGGCAAAACCCTGCTATAGGTAATATTCCCATGTTATAATTTTCCTTGTAAATAAATAACTCATCTACTGAAGGCTGCATATGTTTTATTCAAATACCCCACTACATTCCTTTAGGAAGAGGAAATAAGTGAATGTTCACCCAGGAGGCTGTCCACCATGGCCAGCAGAGTGCTCAGTAAGACTAATAGGAACACGTAGCGTCTACGTTGCTCCAGTCTTCAGAAAAAGAACATTCCTCAGGTGAAGATTATCATTTTGCTGTTCTTCTTCCATGCCAGTCCAGGGACAGCCTAGGAAGGAGGTGAAACATACAGACATCCGTCCCCAACCACATCTGGATGAAAAGACGAATGCATCCTGTGAGGTATCAAGCCTGCAACGTTCTGCAGTTGGGGGCCTCCAAATGATTTGCAGAGGTTCAGACTAAAACGTGGCAGGATTCCATGCGCTTCCCTGAGCCTTTTGGGAACTTTGCCAAAGTTGCAGTCTAGAGGGAGTCACACTGTTGAGCCTTGACAACCAGGGCCCCTGACCATCTCCGTGACACAATGAGTGGGAAACCTGCTCCTCTGTCTGGATAGATTCCACTTGGATGGGGTGGAGACTCAAACCTTCACAAGCTCTTCCCTGGACGCACTAAGGTGCCCAAGGAAGGATAAGGCTCCAGGCGCCCCCTGGTGGAGAATCATTGTATGTATGTATGAATGATATTAGTGATGGAGACTTGCTTCGTGAACATAGTGAAAGCAGAAAAAGGAATCACTGATAAGGGTCTGCTTGGAAAACTCTTACAATGACCCTCATGACTTGAACTTGGTTTTTCCCTTCCCAAATTCATGAGTCCAGTTCTGTACTAGCTCCTTCTCCAAAGAAAGTAGAACAAGGGCTAGCAGTGGGACCCCTGACCTGGGGATTGACACACCCCTGCTGTGGTCCCAGTTTTGCCTTGAACATATAACCTCAGGCAGATTGTGTGACATCTGGAGGCTCAGTTTCCAAATCTGCAAAAAAAGAAGTTTTGACGCGATGATTTCTAAAGTGGTTTCCAGCATTAACTTCTAGGACTCTACATTTTAAATGTTAAAAATGAACTATAAAGACGTACTGCTCATACCATGCAAACACAATGCTCATGGCTCAGGTAAGCCCAGAAGAGGTTTCCCAGCAGGGCAAGATTGGTCCCTCCCGCCTTGTGTGGACTCCCCTTATGACCATCAGCCGTCATCCAAGAGAAAGCTGGTCAGAAAAAAAAGGATTGCCCGTGTTTTGTCATGGAAGCATTTTCTCACTTGGTTTCTTATCGCCGGTAGGAAGACGTAATAAATACTAATTAAAATAACCTGATGCAGCATCTTTCATCTTGACAAATAGCTTGTCCCCCATCTTTACATAAACAAATTAGAAAAACCAAATGAGGATATATGGATCTAGGCAGAGCAAAAGAACAGGAGTTACACCCTGCACGGAGGAGATGCCACCTGTGATCGCAGCTATTTCAAATGTAATTACCTCAGTCACCTCCCACTGGGCAGGGACTCTTAAGGTCTGCTCAGCTTCTAGTGCATGACTTGTGCTCAATTAATGACAAATGCAATTATAATAATTAATAATTCATATATTAACAATGCAATCCCTTTCCCCACGCTCAGTAATTGCCCGCCAACATGCCATGCATACACAGGAACAGGGGCGGCCAGGGGCCCTGGAATTTCTCTGCACTTCCATAAAGCTGTGTCCAAAGGTCACCTTGAAGAGGTGATCACAGCCTCCTGTTAGTCTAACAAAGATGGCTGGCTGACGTGCTTCATTTTCTCTCTCTCTCCTTCCCGTGGCAAATATTGGAACTGTCTTTGAGAACCAGCCCCGAGAAATAAAAGCCATGAAGACACAGTTGACATCTGTCTAGAACCCTCACTGTGCTTCTCAGAGGCCCAGCAGTCAGGATACCTCACTCGTCCCTGGCACCTCCTTCCTTATCCAAAACCTGCAAAGAGCTTAAGCAACTGAAATGTCCATCCGGACCCTCCCCCGGCAGGGCCCACCCTGGCAGCAGAGAGCCTTTGAGGCTTGTGGAGCAGCTTATCTGGGGTGAACTGGTGGAGTCGGTTTGGCAAATCCTCATCCCACAGTGAACAGATTGTTCATTTCGGAGGCAGTCATGAAAATCAAAAGCTCAAGCAGGTTATTAATATCCTAGCAAGCCTCCCCAGAAGAGGGCTAATGTTGATCTCTTTATCTCATCTGTGTTTTCTTTTTTCCTGGCATTCTTTGATTTTTCACAATGCAGGTAATTCTACTCTGTTTGATCAGAGCTCACTCAAGTTGTCTAATGAATTTCAATTGCCACTTTATTTAGGTTTCCAACTGGCCTCTCCTCCCCGGACATTCCAAGCGATTTCCAAACTGGGATTAAAACTCAGTGCTTCAACCTCCCACTCCTCCCCCGGCCTCCCACCCCCTCTGCCGGCTCTTCCCCATCTCAACCTCCACCGTCCCATGTGCTGTAATCTTAAGGCCGTGGTCAGCAGGAAGCACAGAGGCTGATGTCATCAGACAACTCTCTAATCCTTCTGGAGTCCAGAAACGACTGACCTTTTGTTATACATAAAATCCACTCCTACACCCTAACTCTGAGGGACCAGAAGGCAAAAGAGTCCTTTAAACTGATCATCTTGCTTCTTGCAAATTGTTTTCTCACATTGTTTTTTTTTAGCTTTACTTTTTTTCAGGCTCCAAGTAAAACCAACTAAAATAAAGCTTTTGGTTTCACCTTCAGAGGATAAAGTATACACGGAACTAACTTTCAGAATTAATTTTCTGTGTGTTGATTAGATCACTTTCATCAAGATAATGTTTGATTGGAGAGCTCTGCCAAGCATACCACTGGCACCGCACCACCCTAAAAAACTACTTCAAATAAGACCACTATCCCAGTTTCCACATCGCGGGAATGTCTCCCTTCTGTCTCCAGTCCTCCTGGCGGAAGTGCTCTGTGTGTGTGTTTGGTACACTTTATGCCTCATAGGGGGCTGAGAATGAAACCCTTGAAAGATCAGGTTTTCTCTCTCCCATGCTTCTGGTTCAGAACCAGTGTCAAAAGTATCTGTATTCATGTTAACACCCTCCCTCCAGGCTGCTAAAAAAAAAAATATCTGTGCCTTCAGTTCTTTGTTTTTCTGAATTCCAGATTTCTCATTAAATAAAAACATTGCTCATCTGTAGATATACCCATAAAAGAAGCCCAATATCACAAACCCATTATCTTTCGCTATAAATCTGGTCTTCTTCTCATAGTCTTTATACTAACTCAAAGACACCGCCATTGCCTAGTCCAAGGGTTAGGAAACTCTGTAAAGGGCCAGAGAATAAATATTTTAGGCTTTGGAGCCATATGGTCTCTGTCACAACTACTCAATTCCATTGTTGTAGTGTGAAAGCAGCCACAGATAATACATCAATGAATGGGGTGGCAGTGTTCCAATTAAACTTTATTTACAAAAACAGGTAGTTGTCCAGGTGGGGCCCTAGGGTCATAATTTGTCCACCCTTTTGTCCAGAAACTTGGGAATCACCATCTTTCCTTCTCTCTTTAACCCCATACATCCAATCAATAGACGAGTCTGCCAATTTTACCTCTTAAATATTTCTGAAATCCACTCTTCTTCACCGTCTTTAAGTTCTTACTCCACTTTAAAGATATTGCAACTGAAAATTATAGAAGATGCAAGAAAGACAATGGGGTACAACTGATGTTCAAAGAAAATTGCCCACGTATCAAGATTGGAGGATAAATTTATGCTTACTGTGTTTCATCAAATCTAAGATCCCATTGACTGTAAGATGTACATTATTTTCTGCATGCCGCTAAGAAAGAAGAAATATAGCCAAAACCATAATCAAAACTTTCTTATCGCTCAGAATTTTTGTATTACACTTCTTGAAAAAATCATCTTCAACATAGAAGACATCGTTCTTCATCAGTTCTGTGCGTGCATTAAATATATATATATATGCAAAATAAATTGGTTAATGCATTCCTAAAACCTGACATGAAGAGTCTGATTTATACATCATTTTCCTTCTAGAGTCATGAAAGTCTGTATCTTTTAGCTCAATAGACCATCAGGGTGATGGTAACGCAGCATTTCTTAAAAGAGTGCTCCGTAATTGTTTCCAAGAATTCTCCCCATCCCCTGACACACATTCAACAAGTTTTCATGCTGTCCCTTTTTTGATCTTACTAAAAGGTGTCATGGGAATGCTTGCCAACAACAGCCAGTTCTCATGTTCCCTCCTCAAGGAGTCCCTTAGATGCTTTGTGGCTTAAAACATGAAGGATCTGCAGTTGTCTAGTTGTGCCATCAGGAGTAGCAAACTAATATGCTCATGCTAGCAATGACAGCTACATCTTGCATTTTGCCTGGCAGACAGTGATTAGAAAACAATCCCAATTTCAGAGATGTTAATGTAAAGAAAAAAACGTGCATCCATGAAATGTGGTATACGTTTTAAGTTAGAACAAATGTTTATGGCATGTATGTAACATTTTGTATGATTCCCCCACTTGAACCAGTTTTTCTGATTAACTAGCCAGCTACCAGTCAGTGTTACCTATAAAATAATAAGAGTGCTTCTGCTGTACATGACGAACGGGAATTCGACAAGCTCAGTCTTTGTCGGAGGTGAGATTTGGAGCTTAAAACGCCTCGTTTTAGATGAGTATATGTCACAGACAGCTAGACTGTCTCACTGGCACTACCTTTGACAATTAGAAAAACAAAAAGAGACTAGTTTTTTCCCCAAAGTTTCTCCCAAAGGACTTGAATGGTTCTTATTCCCCTACTGACTTGGCTTGCAAAGACTCAACCATAGTGGTAGGACGAGTACAAACATTTTTAGAACCAGGTCTTCTAGTCCAAGGATCATACCATGACCTCAGATAAGTGAAGTCTTGCGGGACCCACAAGATACAAAAGGAAAGAGTTGAATTTCACAAGGAAAGCCTTCTGAACCTGAGAGGTTATGACATTCTTCCAAATTTACCCTAGGAGGGCACATGTGCCCACAGAGGAAAAGCCTCTGGGACCCTCAGGCTTCTATAGGCTAGCTCCCCATCAGACACTGGGGCTGGCTCCACCTTCTTCCTAGAATGAGTTGCTAGTTCAGCTACTGTTTACAGAAAGAGTGCCATTTATATAATGTTAGAGCAGGAGAGACCTCAGAAAGCCAACCTCATAAAGCTCCAGGTGGGAAGACTGGAGAAAGTGGGCTGGCCCATGGGACCACTCCAGGTCAAGGGCAGAGTGTCTAGATCCTTAAGCCAGTGTTTTGCTCCCCACACCTTGGGGCCCTTGGTAGCAAAATCCTTATATTCTTCAGAGAAGCTACCCTGTGAGACCATTTTTTTAGTCATTAAAATAAAATGCTACCCACTTCAAACTCTAGAATAGGAAATCATCTTTCCCCCACCCTCCTTGAAATGTGGCTGAGAACGGTGCTGGCTAAAATTCCATAAGACCTCTTCTTTTAAGCTTTAAATGGAATTCATTAAAGCACTTGGGGGAAAAGACTACTGTTTATTTTCTTGTGTTTCTAAAATACATTGTTGGGACTTCCCTGGTGGCGCTGTGGTTAAGAATCCGCCTGCCGATGCAGGGGACACGGGTTCGTGCCCTGGTCCTGGAGGATCCCACATGCCGCGGAACGGCTAGGCCCGTGAGCCATGGCCGCTGAGTCTGCGCGTCCGGAGCCTGTGCTCCGCAACGGAAGAGGCCACAACAGTGAGAGGCCCACGTACCGCAAAAAAAAAAAAAAAAAAAAAAAAAGAAGCCGCCTGCCAATGCAGGCGACACGGGTTCTAGCGACACGGGTTCGAGCCCTGGTCCGGGAAGATCCCACAAGCCGTGGAGCAACTAAGCCCGTGCATCACAACTACTGAAGCCCGCTCGCCTAGAACCCGAGAGCCACAACAAGAGAAGCCACCACAATGAGAAGCCTGCGCACCGCAACAAAGACTAGCCCCTGTTTGCCGCAACTAGAGAAAGCCCGCGTGCAGCAACGAAGACCCAGCACAGCCAAAAATAAATAAATAAATAAACTTAAAAAATAAAATAAAACAAAATACATTTCTGAGGTTTTCAAGAGAAAGACAGCATTGCTGGGAGAAGGAGGCCAGGAGATGGCTGGATAAAGCCACCGAGCTTCCAACTCCATCCCTCAGCGTCGGATGACTCCTGATAAAACAAAAAAAAAAAAAAAAAAAAAAAAAAAAGAATCCGCCTGCCAATGCAGGCGACACGGGTTCTAGCGACACGGGTTCGAGCCCTGGTCCGGGAAGATCCCACAAGCCGTGGAGCAACTAAGCCCGTGCATCACAACTACTGAAGCCCGCTCGCCTAGAACCCGAGAGCCACAACAAGAGAAGCCACCACAATGAGAAGCCTGCCGCACCGCAACAAAGACTAGCCCCGTTTGCCGCAACTAGAGAAAGCCCGCGTGCAGCAACGAAGACCCAGCACAGCCAAAAATAAATAAATAAATAAACTTAAAAAATAAAATAAAACAAAATACATTTCTGAGGTTTTCAAGAGAAAGACAGCATTGCTGGGAGAAGGAGGCCAGGAGATGGCTGGATAAAGCCACCGAGCTTCCAACTCCATCCCTCAGCGTCGGATGACTCCTGATAAAACAAACAAAGTGAAGCATGAGCCCATATGACCCTTTTCCTATGTGCCTATGTAATCCTGAGCTGACCCACTGTTGTGTACCCAGGAGAACCCAGAGGTGGAAAGTGATGGGGAAGCCATAGGCGAGAGGTAGGCGGGTCACTTTGCTCTGTCTTACTTCAGCTGTAAATTTTCTGGGCTATACGAGCGTGACAACTGATTTATTTTTCATTTAATACAGATTCATCCTGTGACGCCTTGAACACTCACTGACTCAGAATGGAGAATTTTCAGTTTAGTAAAGCAAACGCTCAGTAAATATTATTGGATACGAAATTTGTTAATCTGCACTTCCCTTGTTTGGAGATAACCATATTTTCTGCTACCCCATTGGACAGATCTCCAACTTCCAGAATTTCAACGTTAATCTAAAACGATAAGTTATGAAGGCTCAGAACATATTTTCTTTTCAGACAAGACTGACCTTATTTTTTTTTTTAATCACATTCTTAAAATCGCCCCAAAGAACAAGTCAGGAATCCCCAGGGAATCTAATCAGATCTATTAGGCTAACTATAAAGACACTACTGCCCCAATCCCTCAAGAAAAGATCTTAAGGAAGAAGAAATTAAATTGCCACGTCTAATGGATTCCCTGTGTGACTAAATCATTGTATTATTTCTCATGTTTGAGGAGATACACAAATTTCATGGACAGGCCCACTCCCAGCTTCAATACCCCTGCTTTAACAGCTGTTGCCTTGCCCCTGTGTCTAAGGTCAGGTTCATCGGTGAAGGAGCCCAGCGGTTCTTACTCAAGTGGGCTGAATGCATGAAAGAGTTTTCTGTTGACATTATTCCAATGCTTTCAGGAGACCCCTCCCCATCGGGTCCCAGGGAAGATTCCGCCTGGCCTCTTCGTGATGGGAGGTGGAGACGATTAAAGCCATGGGATAGATGAAAGCTTTTTCATCTGAGAGTCTGAATAGCATAGGATGGTTCGGGTCACCCAGCTGAATTAAATAGGCTCTCCCCCCTCACAGCTTCCAAACTTCACCTTTATTTTCAACTATTTGCTTCTTCTGGTTCCCCATTTCTCAAGCAAACTCCAGAGAGAAAACTAAATTAACCATCTGAAATCCTTTTGGGGAAAGGGTGGCATAAACACAGTCCATAAAGCATAATAACAAAATAGTGAACTTCCCCTTTCCTTTCTTTGAACTCTCACATTGACCATCCTTGTCTTCCAACTGCAACCTCAGTAGCATAATCTAAAATAGCCCCAAGGCTATGGGTATAATGTTTAGCTCTTTACTCTCAACTCCACTTACTACCTTTTAATATGGTTTATGTGTATATACATATATTCTTGTTTAGAAATCATTATTTAAAATATATTGAATTATGAAACAAATATAATCATCATACAGTTGCATAATAGTACATATTATGTTCCTGTGCATAATCTAAATAGTACAGTGCAGAATTTCATTTTTTTCAAGTGGGTTATAAATAGGGTTAATATATTTTTTAGCTCTATAGTGGGCCTCTTTATCAACTCAGACAGGGACCATTTCCTCTCCTTCTTTTTATGAATTCTTTGCCTAGTGAACACTGAAAATAATGCGATGCCTAAAGTTTAAAGTTAGCCCCTCAGGGAGTCCTTTGCTCTGATAATTTTTATCAGTTGCTAACAAATTATTTCCATCTCCAAGATCACTTTTAGTTAGGGGTTTTCTTTTTTTGACTTTTTAAGCATTCAGTTTTTTTAAACTTTTTATTGGCATATAGTTGATTTACAATGTTGCGTTAGTTTCCAGTGTAAAGCAAAGTGAATCAGTTGCTCATATACATGTATCCACTCTTTTTTAGATTCTTTTCCCACATAGATCTTTACAGAGTATTGAGTAGAGTTCCTGTGCTATACAGTAGGTCCTTATTAGTTACCTATTTTACACATAGTAGTGTGTATGTGTCAATCCCAATCTCTCAATTTATTCCTCCCCCACCTTTCCCCTCTGGTAACCATAAGTTTGTTTTCTACATCTGTGACTCTACTTCTGTTTTGTAAATAAGTTCATTTCTACCATTTTTTTTTTTTTAGTTTCTACATGTAAGCGATATCGTATGATATTTGTCTTTCTCTTTCTGACTTACCTCGCTCAGTATGACAATCTCTAGGTCCATCTAGGTATGTTTAAATAGGAGCTTCCCCCCAAAACTGTATCTACCTGCTAGAGAAAGAAATCAGAAAACACTATGATTATATTTCAAACTCTTTTTCTATCAAGTTGTCATTTGAAATGGGCAAAGGAAAAAAAAAAAAAAGGACGGTTCTGAGTTGAAAGTAAGGTGTGCGGTAGCTTGGGTGGGAGGGCTGGTTACACCTGGCAATGAGAGTGATGTTCAAAAGGCAGGAAGCCCCTCCTCAGCAGAGCAGGGAGGTCTGGCCCGTGTACAGATGCCCGGCTGGTGTGCACGGGCCCTGACCTCAGCCCAGAGCCCACGAACAAGGAGCGGGCACTAAATGCAGAACTTGGAAGGAGAAGGGAAGAGAGAACTTCCAAACTCTCACACATGCACGCGCTCATAAAAAGGAGTCTTAAATAGGATACAAGTGAACTTATTTACAAAACAGAAACAGACTCACAAACGTAGGAAACAAACTTACGGTTACCAAAGGGGAAAGGGGGTGGGGGAGGGAAAAATTGGGAGTTTGGGATTAGCAAACACAGACTACTATGTATAAAATAGATGAACAATAAGGTCTTACTGTATAGTACAGGGAACTATATTCAATATCCTGTAATAAACCATAATGGAAAAGAATATGAAAAAGAATATATATATAAATATATATGTAAAAAACTGAATCACTGCTGTACACCAGAAACTAACACAACATTGTAAATCAACTATATTTCAATTTAAAAAATAAAAGGATTAGAGGGGGCTTCAGGGCTTCCCTGGTGGCGCAGTGGTTGAGAGTCCGCCTGCCGATGCAGGGGACACGGGTTCGTGCCCCGGTCCGGGAGGATCCCACATGCCGCGGAG
>NC_041215.1:109495484-109505778 GCF_002837175.3 Physeter macrocephalus
GGGCTTCCCTGGTGGCGCAGTGGTTGGGAGTCCGCCTGCCGATGCAGGGGACACGGGTTCGCGCCCCGGTCCGGGAGGATCCCACGTGCCGTGGAGCGGCTGGGCCCGTGAGCCATGGCCGCTGCGCCTGCGCGTCCGGAGCCTGCGCTCCGAGGACCCAGGCCTCACTCTACCACTGCATGAGCGCTCTGTTCCTACCTGCCTCAGTCCGCTCCGGCTGCCGTAACAAAACACCCCAGGCTGGGTAGCTTAAACAACAGACATTGATTTCTTCCCAGTTCTGGAGGCTGGAAGTCCAGGATCAGAGTGCCAGCCTGGCCAGCTGCTGGTGAGAACTGTCTTCCTGGCTTGTAGACGGCCGCCTTCTCCCTGTGTCCTCGCATGGCCTTTCCTCGGTGTGTGAGGGGGAGGGAGAGAGGCCCTCTGGTATCTCTTCTATAAGGGCACAAATCCCACCAGGGCACCACTCTGAAGGCCTCATCTAACCCTAAGCACCTCCCAAATGCCATTAATATGTGCTATATTTAGCTGTTTAATACATGTAATTAAATAAATACCATCACATTGGGGGTTTATGTCTTCGACATGTGAATCATGGTGGAGGACACAAACATTCAGTCCAGTCCATTATCCAACAACACACCATAAAACAACAAGCCACAGGGCCTCAGTGCCATTCAATAACAGCTTATTTCTCAAAATCTATGCGGTTCATTGATTTCATCTGGACCCTTTATGCGTTTGGGATCCGACTGGGGGTCAGCTGACCTGGACTGGATCCCCTGGGGCAGCTCTGTGGCCCACGCTTCTCTCCTCCAGCAGGCTGGCCCGGCCGCACGCTCACGGGTTTGGCGGAGGGGTGAGTGAGAGAGCAAGCCTTTTCCATCGTCTGGTTGTGTCACATTTGTTACCATCCCATTGACCAAAGCCAGTTCATGTGTCTGAGCCAAGGCAGCTTGGAGGGCACCATAAAGTTACATCCTCAGTGGGGCGCAGAAGGGGAAGCCCTGGGGCCAGCCTTTAAGCCCCACACAATAGTTGCGCAGATATCTCACCTCTCTGCAGACATTTCCCTTTCTTCTTCTGAGGGGCATCAGAAAATGTATGTAAGACCCTTTCCAGCATTATGATTCTGTGACAATCACCTTAATATAATATTGCATGTATAACTTCATCCTACTGATGAAATAGTTAAGGAGTATCTTAACCCTAGTTAAATGGTATTTTAAGCAGTATTTTGACATACTGGGGGGCAGGGGTGATTTTAAGCTTATAGTGTTCAATTAAACCAAGACCTCTTGAAAGATTTAGCCAGAAAGTGAGACTGCTCGGGTTCTGTCCCTCTCCTCTGCCATCCCCTGCTAGTCTTTCTCTCTGAAGAGAACTGGGGTTGGTTTAGGTCAAGTGAAGTGTCCAATGGGGCCTATTTGTAGCAAATTCCGGGTTGTGTGAGAAAGATAACACCACATCCTGAAAAGTTACAAGGTGCAGGGGAAAGAAAAAGACAAAAGAGCAATTATACAGACATCCTGACGAATTTTGAAAAAAAAGAAAGAAGAAGAAAACCTAGATGGAGATTTAAGCAGAAAATCTAGGACTACGACCTTGTGAGCTGTCAGGATAATTGAGGACAGGCAACCTCCTAAGTGATAACGAACTAATGTTGAAGAAACGTGTTTTTTCAGCACTGGAAACAGGTTGTGGCGAAGCTCCAGAGGGACGGCGTGAGACGCGTGTTCTGGGGGTGATGACGGCACACCCACCCGACAAAGCCAAGCGCGCTCCTGCCTTCACGTGGCTGCGGTGGCCACCTCCCCAGGGAAGTGGAAGCCTGCAGCAGATTCCAGCTGTGTCACCAGCCCTCCCTTTCTGCAGAGGGGGCAGAGTCAGCCCAGAAGGGGCCGCGGTGGCATAAAGCAGGCAAACTCTTGCCCAAGAGCAGCCAAGGGTGTGGAGCTTTGTCTCTGGGGAAGATGTACTTCCCTGCTCCTTCCCGAGTCCCCTGAGGGGACTCCGCTAGACCCTAGGACCTCCACTTCTCCGTCTGCAGGACAGAGCCATTCAACCCAGGCCGGCTGAGGGCAGGCTGTTTGGACCAGAAATCACTGCCTGGACATGTCCCCCAGCCCCAACCCCCCCGTGTCGGGCGCCGTGCTAGCCCCTCCACACCCGCCAGCTGTCAGGATCACACGGACGTTCTGTGCGCGCCAGCTCCCTAAGTGCAGACAAACCGGCCCTGGAGGACTCACAGGGCAGAAGCTGAGCCACCGCGAAGAAGACGAAATGTGATCAGCAGGGACACTGTTGGGTGCTTTGTGGGAGGAACTGGTGTCCTGCTGAGTCCTGGTTGCCCCGTCCCCTCCCAACCCTCCCCTGTCAGGACAAGGCGCACGGCCCTGCCACTGACATGTGTGGATGTGGAACTCCACGCTCAGCCCACAGAGTGACTCAGAGACGCCCATGAGCAGAAGCTGTCACACTCGTCACCAGCACTCAGTGATCTGGTGAAACGCCTCCCGGCGGCGCGTGGTGACCGTGGCTACGCCAAAGCGTAAAGTGCTTAAAAAGAGGGCAGTGAGAGACTCGGGAAAGGCTGGGGCGAGGAGGTAAAGCGACTGCTGGAAAATCTCTTTCCACTGAACTGGGATGTGAAAAACTTGATCAGCTGACGCATATTCACAATTTGATTCCACACCTGGATTTCTGAGTAAAATTATGAGGAAATGAATGTTTTATCCAAAGAGAACCAAACAAACTGCTTTGATGGTATGTCCCTTCTGTGCCTTTTTTGTGTGTGTGTCATTTATTTGATTAATAAACAGAGGTGACTCAAAACAATTTTTTAAGTGAAATTTAGAAGGCACCCTTAAGCCATGTCAGAAAATCACCCAACCCTATAGAAAAATACAAACACAGAAAGGAAACAAAATGGAAAAGGAGACATGCAGGAGCGGCCCTGGCCCAGAAGGTAGCGATGTCTCTGTCTCCTCCAGGGCTGCATCCTCTCCCTTATCTGCCTTCCGCCTCTCAGCTCTCACTCAGTCTATCTGCAGACAGAGGTGGGACTGGATACTACAAAATAGGCTACTTTTATACTAAAAGGAATTCAATAAAAGTGAAATATGTAAAAGCTGGGGCTTATATATTTTTATTATGATTCTTTTCAGCCAGGCGTTTAAAAATCCTCTATGTTGGGAGAAGTGTAACCAGTGTATCTTGCAGGAAGAGACATAAGAAAACAAAGCTGGTGTGTGTACACAAAGACAATCCCCGCCCCAAATCAAAACCTCATCTTTCACAGGAACCCAGGTTCAAGGTCCACCCTCCTCATCCCCATGTGCTTTGGGACAACCTGCTTTATGCCGGTCCTCTTGATGGTTTTAGGTGCCAAGGAGGTGGTCCCCACAAACTGCATCTTTCTATGAATCTTTCATAAAAGCACTTTTTTCCCCTTAAGCAGTGGTAATCTGATGTTCATAGAGATTGATTAGAGCCCTGGGTGTCAGCAGAGAATCAGACAGATGGCAATTGTGACAATAAATAATCGTAATGCTTTTCACTCTCTTGACCTCAACAATTCAAGGGTCTCAAAACACAGCAGAAACTTAGAATTATAGGGCAGGAAGAGACCTTGGGAAAGGGCACCTCAATCATCCTTCCAGCTTCTCACCCAGAGCTCAGACTAAACGAGACACTCTCATTGGCACTTGGCCTCTGACTGCAGTCGGGCGGCTGTGTTCCTGGTGAGAACACTGGTGCAGCCCATGAGTTATGGGACATGCCTCCTCCTTGCCCCAGGGGGAATCGAAGCTTCCAGACTCAAGGGCAGAGAACGCAATAGCTCCAGAGCCCTCCCAGTGAGATGGGGAAGCTGAAGAGAAGCTGGTGCCCGGGGCTGGCCAAGAGCACCATCCTGGCGAGAAATGGCCGCTCTGGCCACCAGGAAGGAGCAAATGCTGGGGAACTTGGCTGTGCCACAAACGATGTTAACACAGACCTACCACACCATGGCTGCACATTCTAAATGACTCGCCTCTCGGAGCCCAGGCCAGGACTTCTTATGTGTGGATTCCTCTTCATGTGCTGTTAATCAGAGGCTAAGAGGGACCTTGGCATGAGCTGATAGATAGCCACTCACCTCACCTCTCAACTCCCAGCCGCCATGACAGGGCGCTTAGTGAATGGCAATGTGCTGGTATTTCTAGATGGGGGTGGAGACAGACAGAGGACTGCAGTTCCCAAATCTTGGTGCCAGGCAGAAAGGATGGAGGGCAAGTGAGGAGAGGAAATGAAACTTTGCTTTCAGTTACCCTTGTCGTCCCATTTTCCCATCTTCAAGAACCAGTTTGAGGTGAATGTCTGGCAAATTGGTTGTAAATATCCTTATATTTAATTTTTCCTCATGTCATAGGATTCAAGGCCTCTTGAGAACTCCCTCCCCCTTCATGGGTTCCATAATCATAAGTATTCCAGACAAACCACTCAGAGTTCTCTTGTTTTCTGTCCCGGGATCTCTTCCTTTCCTCAGCGGCCCCATCTCTCCTGAATCTTATGTGTTTCAATTCTCATCTCCCTTGAAAAAGATCACCTTTGACTAGAAAAGCAGAAATTCTCCTGTATCCATGAAGATCTATAATCACACCCTTGTTCTTGAGTTGCAAATAAAAGAAGTAGTGGTGTTCTCAAGCCCTTCAGGCCTTCTTTGCCGTGTCTAAAAGGAGCAACCTGAATTGAAAGAATTTAAAAACTTGACAAATTTCTTAATTTTTCCAGTTAAAAAAGTATAGTTGTTACGTTATCAGAAAACTCAACTTGAAGCAACAAATGCCCACAAGTAAATAGTGCAGGTGACAAATCATTAAGAAAAAATGAAAAAAAAAAAAAAAGAAAAAATGAAGCCCTTTTTGTGAGTCCTATTTATGGCTCAGTTATCCTGTCCTAAGTACCCACATAGAAATAAATTCAAGCATCACTAAAACAACATAGAATCTAATGTTCAAAATGTTCTAGAAATAGGACTTCCCTGGTGGCGCAGTGGTTGAGAGTCCGCCTGCCGATGCGGGGGACGCAGGTTCGTGCCCCGGTGTGGGGGGATCCCGCGTGCCGTGGTGCGGCTGGGCCCATGGCCCGTGGCCGCTGGGCCTGCGCGTCCGGAGCCTGTGCTCCGCAGCGGGAGGGGCCAAAACAGTGAGAGACCCGCGTACTACAAAAAAAAAAAAAATGTTCTAGAAATAAACTCTTCCTCAAAGGCACACATACAGCTACTCTTCTCCCAGCCAGACCTTCCCGAGAAAATCCAAGCATCATAGCACGACAGTGCTCTGCCATCTGGTGGCCAAAAGTGAAATGACCCTCAATACTCAACCAAAAGCCTGCGGATAGTCATGTAAATTCATACAAATCATGAACAACACAGTTTTCTCAAGTCCTCTACCAATGAGCAGAGAAATGGCATTCTGAAAAAACAAACCCAATTTTGAAGAATCTTCTCTAAGCCTCACAAGCTCTTATGTTGCTTGCTTGGATGAGCCTGACTGGTTACCACACATGTACAGAAAAACTGCAGTTATTTAAGTCTGCAAACCTCTTTGCTCAGATGTCTACAATGACCAACCATTGTGCCATGCACATGTCTATTGGTAGCCAAGTGGAGGAAACAAGTAGCTCGTTCTGATAATACAATTACAAGATGGGGACCTGGTACATTCTGAGAGCCACTAGTGAATGTATTTACAGAGTTCTGGTCCGCATGAGCATTTCCCAGAGTCTGGTCTATGAAACACCAGTTCCAGAGATAACTTACAAAACTGGTCAGAGGGCTTCCCTGGTGGTGCAGTGGTTAAGAATCCACCTGCCAATGCAGGGGACACAGGTTCGAGCCCTGGTCCGGGAAGATCCCACATGCCGCGGAGCAACTAAGCCCGTGTGTCACAACTACTGAGCCCGCATGCCACAGCTACTGAAGCCTGCGCGCCTAGAGCCCGTGCTCTGCAACAAGAGAAGCCACCACAATGAGAAGCCCACGCACTGCAACAAAGAGTAGCCCCGCCTCGCCACAAACAGAGAAAGCCCATGTGCAGAAACAAAGACCCAACACAGCAAAAAAAAAAAAAAAAAGTAATCAATAAATATCTGATGAATAAGTAAATGAATAAATTATTTAAAAAGGAAGGGGGATGAAATCAATGTAAGGAACAAAATAAAACTTCAAAGAGGTATTAATTAATATTCTCAGAGAGGAGTATAGTGTCCACCCAACAAGAGTTGGAAGCTATTAGGATAGTGGGGCTGACAAAAATAACCAGGGAGTAAGAAAGAGCTTTACAAAGTAAATATGTGGTAGCTGAAATTTAAAAAATTCAATAGAAGGCTTATTAGATCAAGCTGACAAAACCTTCTGAAAAGCTAAACCAAAAGAAAATGAGGTGGAAAATGGCAGGGGGGAGGTGGGGGAAGGAGGGAGCAGGGAGAAAATTGGGGATAGATCAAGGCAATCTCACATCTAATACAAGTTCCAGAAAATAAGAACAGAGAAAATGGAACACAGCTGAGCAATAAAGGGAAATCACAGGAAGTCATGTGTGCACCAAGCCAGAGAACCCCAACCAACTGGAGCAGACCACAGAGGGCAGGGACTCAAGGAAACACAGGACTGATGGATGGTGTGATTTGTCTGACCATTTGGAGAAAGCATTATAAAGTACTTTGTTGGAAAGGTCTGTTGAAGAATTTAGGGAAAAAGTTTGTGTAGTGGTAGATCCACAAAAAACTACAAAACTGAAAAATTAAGATAATGATTGACTCCAGGAAAATCAAAACATTATACAGTGTGTCAACGAAAAATTAATCAGTCAATGCAAGAAAGAAATGGAAAAATTTTGTTTTGAATTTTATTTTATTTTTTTATACAGCATGTTCTTATTAGTTATCCATTTTATACATATTAGTGTACATATGTCAATCCCGATCTCCCAATTCATCACACCACTACCACCCCCGCCCTGCCACTTTCCCCCCTTGGTGTCCATACATTTGTTCTCTACATCTGTGTCTCAATTCTGCCCTGCGAACCGGTTCATCTGTACCATTTTCCTAGGTTCCACATATATGCATTAATATCTCCCTCCCTCCCACCGTCCCTATCCCACCCCTCTCGTGGTCACAAAGCACAGAGGTGATCTCCCTGTGCTATGCGGCAGCTTCCCACTAGCTATCTAATTTACATTTGGTAGTGCATATATGTCCCTGCCACTCTCTCACTTCGTCACAGCTTACCCTTCCCCCTCCCCATGTCCTCAAGTCCATGCTCTAGTAGGTCTGTGTTTTATTCCTGTCCTACCACTAATCTCTTCATGACATTTTTTTTTCTTAGATTCCATATATATGTGTTAGCATACGGTATTTGTTTTTCTCCTTCTGACTTACTTCACTCTGTATGACAGACTCCAGGTCTATCCACCTCATTACAAATAACTCAGTTTCATTTCTTTTTATGGCTGAGTAATATTCCATTGTATATATGTGCCACATCTTCTTTATCCATTCATCTGTTGATGGACACTTAGGTTGCTTCCATGTCCTGGCTATTGTAAATAGAGCTGCAATGAACATTTTGGTACATGACTCTTTTTGAATTATGGTTTTCTCATGGTATATGCCCAGTAGTGGGATTGCTGGGTCGTATGGTAGTTTTATTTTTAGTTTTTTAAGGAACCTCCATACTGTTATCCATAGTGGCTGTATCAATTTACATTCCTATCAACAGCACAAGAGGGTTCCCTTTTCTCCACACTCTCCCCAGCAATTGTTTGTACATTTTCTGGTGATACCCATTCTAACTGGTGTGAGGTGATATACCTCATTGTAGTTTTGATTTGCATTTCTCTAATAATTAGTGATTTTTTTGTGTGTGTGTGTGGTACGCGGGCCTCTCACTGCTGTGACCTCTCCCATTGCAGAGCACAGGCTCCAGACGCACAGGCTCAGAGGTCATGGCCCACGGACCCAGCCGGACCGGGGCATGAACCCGCGTCCCCCACAACAGCAGGTGGACTCTCAACCACTGCGCCACCAGGGAAGTCCTAATTAGTGATTTTGAGCAGCTTTTCACGTGCTTCTTGGCCATCTGTATGTCTTCTTTGGAGAAATGTCTATTTAGGTCTTCTGCCCATTTTTGGATTGGGTTGTTTGCTTTTTTAATATTGAGCTGCATGAGCTGTTTATATATTATGGAGATTAATCCTTTGTCCGTTGATTTGTTTGCAAATATTTTCTCCCATTCTGAGGGTTGTCTTTTCATCTTGTTTGTAGTTCCCTTTGCTTTGCAAAAGCTTTTAAGTTTCATTAGGTCCCATTTATTTATTTTTGTTTTTATTTCCTCCAAAATATTGGAAACAACCTAAATGTCACTAGTAGAAGATTGTTTAATAAATTATGGTATGTGCACACTATAAAATGTTTTATTTAAAAAGAATGAAGTAGGGCTTCCCTGGTGGCACAGTGGTTAAGAATCCGCCTGCCAATGCAGGGGACACGGGTTTGAGCCCTGGTTCAGGAAGATCCCACATGCCACGGAGCAAAAAAGCCCATGCGCCACAACTACTGAGCCTGCGCTCTAGAGCCTGCAAGCCACAACTACTGAGCCTGTGCGCTGCAACTACTGAAGCCCACATGCCTAGAGCCTGTGCTCCGCAACAAGAGAAACCACCGCAATGAGAAGCCCGCGCACCGCAACGAAGAGTAGCTCCCACTCACCACAACTAGAGAAAGCCCGCGCACAGCAACGAAGACCCACCGCAGCCAAAAATTAATTAATTAATTAATTAATTAATTTTTTTAAAAAAAGACTGCTTTGGCTATTCGGGGTCTTTTGTGTCTCCATACAAATTTTAAGATTTTTTTTTCTAGTTCTGTAAAATATGTCATTGGTAATTTGATAGGGATTGCATTGAATCTGTAGATTGCTTTGAGATTTCTCTTTCAGATTTGTCATCATTAGTGTATAGGAATGCAAGCGATTTCTGTGCATTAATTTTGTATCCTGCAACTTTACCAGATTCACTGATTAGCTCTAGTAGTTTTCTGGTGGCATCTTTAGGATTCTGTATGTAAAGTGTCATGTCATCTGCAAACAGTGACAGTTTTACTTCTTCCTTTCCAATTTGTATTCCTTTTATTTCTTTTTCTTCTCTGATTGCCGTGGCTAGGACTTCCAAAATTATATTGAATAATAGTGGTGAGAGTGCACATCCTTGTCTTGTTCCTGATGTTAGAGGAAATGCTTTCACTTTTTCACCATTGAGAATGATGTTTGCTATGGGTTTGTTGTATATGGCCTTTATTATGTTGAGGTAGTTTCCCTCTATGCCCACTTTCTGGAGAGCTTTTATCATAAATGGGTGTTGAATTTTGTCAAAAGCCTTTTCTGCATCTATTGAGATGATCATATGGTTTTCCTTCTTCAGTTTGTTAATATGGTTTATCACATTCATTGATTTGCGTCTATTGAAGAATCCTCGCATCAGTGGCCATGGCTCACGGGCCCAGCCGCTCCGCAGCATGTGGGATCTTTCTGGACCGGGGCACAAACCCGTGACCCCTGCATCGGCAGGCAGACTCTCAACCACTGTGCCACCAGGGAAGCCCTGGAAGATTTTTAATCACAGTTTCAAATTCATTACTTGTGATTGTTCTGTTCATTTATGATTTCTTTCCTTCTGCTAACTTTGGGTTTTGTTTGTTCTTCTTTCTCTAGTTCCTTTAGGTATAAGGTTGGATTGTTTACTTGAGATCTTTATTGTTTCTTGAAGTAGGCTTGTATTGCTATAAAATTCCCTCTTAGAACTGCTTTTGCTGCATCCTATAGGTTTTGGATCGTCATGTTTTTGTTGTCATTTGTCTGTAGGTATTTTTTTATTTCCTCTTTGATTTCCCCAGTGATCTCTTGGTTATTTAGTAACGTATAGTTTAGCCTCCACGTGTTTGTGTTTTTAATGTTTTTTTCCCTGTAATTGATTTCAAATCTCATGGCGTTGTGGTCAGAAAAGATGCTTGATATGATTTCAATTTTCTTAAATTTACTGAGGCTTGATTTGTGACCCGAGATGTGATCTATCCTGGAGAATGTTCTGTGCACACTTGAGAAGAAAGTGTAATCTGCTGGTTTTGGATGGAATGTCCTATAAATATCAATTAAATCTATCTGGTCTATTGTGTCATTTAAAGCTTGTGTTTCCTTATTAATTTTCTGTTTGGATGATCTGTCCATTGGTGTAATTGAGGTGTTAAAGTCCCC
>NC_041215.1:109505882-109506284 GCF_002837175.3 Physeter macrocephalus
GTCTCTTGTAGACAGCATATATATGGGTCTCGTTTTTGTATCCATTCAGCGAGCCTGTGTCTTTTGGTTGGAGCATTTAATCCATTCACGTTTAAGGTAATTATTGATATGTATGTTCCTATTACCTATTTTCTTAATTGTTATGGATTTGTTTTTGTAGGTCCTTTTCTTCTCTTGTGTTTCCCACTTAGAGAAGTTCCTTTAACATTTGTTATAGAGCTGATTTGGTTGTTCTGAGTTCTCTTAGCGTTTGCTTTTCTGTAAAGCTTTTGATTTCTCTGTCAAATCTGAATGAGATCCTTGCCAGATAGAGTAATCTTAGTTGTAGGTTCTTCCCTTTCATCACTTTAAATATGTCATGCTACTCCCTTCTGGCTTGTAGAGTTTCTGCTGAGAAATCAG
>NC_041215.1:109506769-109617883 GCF_002837175.3 Physeter macrocephalus
CTCTGTTTGTTCTTTAATTCTTCTTGGTGTTTGTTCTTTAATTCTTCTAGGTCTTTGTTAAACATTTCTTGCATCTTCTCGATCTTTGACTCCATTCTTTTTCCGAGGTCCTGGATCATCTTCACTATCATTATTCTGAATTCTTTTTCTGTAAGGTCGCCTATCTCCTCTTCATTTAGTTGTTTTTCTGGGGTTTTATCTTGTTCCTTCATCTGGTACATAGCTCTCTGCTTTTTCATCTTGTCTGTCTTTCTCTGAATGTGGTTTTTGTTCCACAGGCTGCAGGATTGTAGTTCTTGCTTCTGCTGTCTGCTCTCTGGAGGATGAGACTATCTAAGAAGCTTGTCAAGAAATGGAAAATTTTATCTGAACCAAATTATAACCCAGGAAGAGCATCTCAGAAAACTCTGAGAATTGTTCCATCTGTTAGAAGTCAAGGCATGGTTATATAAGTTTTTTGAGACAGAGAGCTGTGCATCAAATGATGTATTATTGACAGTTTACACAATCCAGATCTAAGCATCATTGTGGACCCTTACAAGGTCAAGAAGGAATGTTATCTTTTAAGGAGTTGTCTTCTTGATGCTGGAAGAATGTTGCTCTTTTTGGTTGAGGAAGTATTTCTGCCAATGTAGGAGGTTTGGTCGACGCATAATGCAGAAACACAATGCACAGTGGGGGGAGAGATGAGAGGTCGAAGGGCAGAGAAAAAATTTTTTATGTTTAAATGTTTCCTTTTTTGCCATAAACTATGAATTTTATTTCACACATGTAACCTAGCAGTAAAGAGACAGGACTGTTAATTTATCCCCCAATGCTGATATCACCATTTTGGGAGAATGGGGGAGAGAAAAGCAGAGTGGAGGGAAGAGTGTGTAAGGAGCTAACTCTTCAACTACCAGGAAGCCAAGAGATGTGTCCAAAATGGATAAGTACTACACAGTAACATGAGCATATTATTTAGCAATATGGAGTAAATACAATGGGGGCCTATGGAGAGTAGAGAGAAATGGAGCAGTAAATGAATGTTTTTATTTATAAGCCTTTTGATACCCATTGACTTTTCAGCTATGTGTACATATGTCTTTGATTAAATAAAAGAAAAGGAAATAGAATAGAATGAAGGAGATGCATGGGAAGCTATGGCAGACAGTGAGATCTGGGGCCCGGTTTTGCCTTCCTTCTCCTTTCTGATATTTCCAAATTTTCTGTAATAAAAGTGTAATGTGTTTATAATTGAAACACTCCAACAAACACTTTTTAAAAAACATACTTACAAATATTTATGCCAAAGTCATAGTCCCAAAATGTTGATATGCATAGACATTACCTGGGGAGTTACTTAAAATGCAGAAGTCCAGGCTTTACCCTCTGAGATTCTGGACCATTCTGGATGCCCTAAATAGACCAGAAGTGCCACATATAGTTCAAAATATAAAGCAATACCAAGCCAGGAAACTTTTCTTTAATTCCCTAAATTACCCAATCCATAATACATATAGAATGGATAGGAAGTTTAAATAGTGTTTTTCTAGACTGGACGATTTTCTAATCTGTGTGTGTTCCTGCAAATGCCTCTGCTTTGCTAATGCTCTCAGCAGCTGCCAGCTGGGGTACAGAAATTTGCATTTGCAACACTCTCCCCAGTTACGTAAGAAAACACTGCTCCGGGACCCCATTCCACACGGGGGCGCTCTCCCAGTTTGGTCCCTGTACCTCAGAGTCCATACGAGATCCAGTTCTTCCTTCCACTCCCAACATCTGGGACCACTCCATAACCACAGGGGCAAGAGACACACTTGGAGCTTTCCTGGAAAGTACAATTTGTTTGAGAACAGCAGCAGTAGCTAGTAAATTCAACTGAAAACAAAATTAGCATAGTGAAGCAAGTTCCCTCAGGCAATGGGAGTCCCAGCCTCCACTGGAATTTCAAGCATTACTCACTCTGCTCTACCACCCCCAACCCCTCATCCAGGGATGACATAGAGAGCTTCCCACAGCCAGGAAATGGCTGGATTTCAAGGTCCTCATAACCCGAGAGTGGTAGTTACCTACAGCAATTTTGCCTTCCCCCATACCACCCCCTAACCCCCCACCCCCACCCACCCCCAGGGACATTTAACAATATTTAGAGACATTTTTCTTTGTTAGAACTGGGGACTGGGGGTGGGGTGCCACTGGCCTCTACTGGGTAGAAGCCAGGACTGCGGCTAAAAATCCTACAAAGCACAGGACAGCTCCCTGCACACACTCCAATAAACTATTTTCTGACCCAAAATGTAAACAGAGCCTAGATTGACAAACCACGTGCTAGAAACTGTGATACAATTATTCAAATGAGGTTAAAAGATTAGCTGTCCTCTTCTTTTACCACAATAAAGCTCTATTATCTATTAATACTTGGCTTGATAAAATGTGTTCTATGTGCAGAAATTAGAACCATTTACAGACAGGTGCATCAGTCAACCTTTCCCAAATAGGATCCAAACACACACTATTGCCACCTCTCCTTAGCAGGCACAGCTGTAATCTCATAAAAGATGCTTTGCATGATATGCTTTTTTTAAAGTCTTATTTCACAACAGAAGCTGGAGATGGTAAAAAAATAAAATCTGTATACAAAGCTAGTGAGAAAAACAATTTGACGAGTGATGTCCAATGCTAAAAATAAAGTAAGAGGTGTTAGTTTACTAGTATTGAGGAGAATATAAGATGCTATAAAGCAAGCTCGAGATGCTAGAAAGCAAGTTCAAGAATATAAGATGCTATAAAGCATGACATTTGTCGGAACGGATGGTACAATTGCGACATCATACCAGAAATAAAGGATCTGGCAGTGTGCTAGGGTAAGGTGTTCTGTTATGTTTTATGATCATGTAGATGTGGTGAGGCCAACAGATTAGGAGACGACTGATTGCCACTGAAAAGGATGTTTGTTACTCATAGTTCTCAAGAGGAGAGGGAATGGCGGGCCACACAGGGCCACACGAGGAAGCACCAGGGTCGGTTAGGAGGCAGAAGAGGGAAGCATCAGCAAGAGTATTGCAGTTTTCATGGGAAGGAATGGGTGAAACAGGGTAAGCAGGCTAGTTTGAATAATTTCATCAGGCTGGGCACAAAGGGTGTCTCTAGCTGTCTGGTACCTGGCCCCAGGTGAATAGGGCAGGCGGATAGTGGTCCAGAGTGTGACAGGCCCAGTGAAGGAGGTGATTGGGGTGTGGGGTCTGGATCAGTTTCTTTCCTTTTGACAAGCACACTGGAGGGCAAGCTGTTTACTATCTCTAGGAATTGGCTAACCCTGGGAGGGGGCAGATGACCCCTTCAGGGTCATCAAGGCCCCAAATAACAAAGCATCAGAATACAGAAAATAAAAGACATGGTTAATACACAAAGGGAATGTCAGAATGACTAATGAAATATGCAAAACAGTAAGTTTATTCTTGTTGAGTGTGCATGGGTCCATGGGAAGGAGATATATATGTCCAAGAAAGGTGAATGAAGCGTGAGAGAGAGGTTTCTCTCTCCTCTGTACATCAGGTTTAATTCAAATGCCTGGGTCATATAATGGGTGAACAAAACCAGACATACACCCAAACGCACATCAACCGATGAATGTATAAATAAAATGTGGCATATTCATACAATGGAATATTATTCACCAATAAAAAGGAATGAAGTACTGATACAGGCTGCATCACAGATGAACCTTGAAAATGTCATGCTCCATCAAAAAAGCCAGACACAAAGGGTCACATATTGTATGACTCTATGTATGTGAAATGTCCAGAACAGCTGTTGTAGAGACGGACTATAGAGACAGAACGTAGATTAGTGGTTGCCAGTGCCTGTGGGGAAGGGGGAACGAGAAATGATTGCTGATAGGTACAAAGTTTCTTTTGGGGGTGATGAAAATGTTCTTAAATTAGATAGCAGTAACGGTTGTATGTCTATGAATATACTAAAAAAATTAAACCGTACACTTTAAAAGGGTGAAATTTGGGCTTCCCTGGTGGCGCAGTGGTTTGAGAGTCTGCCTGCCGATGCAGGCGACACGGGTTCGTGCCCCGGTCCGGGAATATCCCACATGCCGCGGAGCGGCTGGGCCCGTGAGCCATGGCCACTGAGCCTGCGCGTCCGGAGCCTGTGCTCCAAATAGGGTATTAATTATATCCCAATAAAGTTGTTATTTAAATAAATAAGCAGACTGTGCAAGTTTCCTCCTAAGGCACAGTGATGAATTTATAGTGACTGAGCAAGAAGGCAGGGCTCGGGGCTGGCTGTCAGCCCAGGGGAAGGGCCTGCCCCCAAATCCCTTCCCGACTGCCTGGTGTGGGTAATTGTATTCCACCGGAAGCTATTTATAACTTTGAGACTTGAAGGCTTTTGATAGTCGAGAGCCTCCTATTAACATGCAAATAATCCTGGGAGAGTTGTAAAATAGCAATCACTCCCCAAAGTGGAATGCAGTCTTGCAAAAGAAGCTGTGGCCACCTGCATTCCAATGTGTTAGTGTAGGTATCGCAAAAACTGCTGTGAGCCTCAGCTCAGCAGGTGACAGCAGGTAAAAGGACGGAGGGTGTCTCAATCTGGGACAGAGAGCAAAGGAGGTGGAGCCTGGGAACATCCCGGGCTTCACAGGGAGGCATGGAGGTGAAGGCAGAGAGTGGCAGAGACAAGCCCACACACCCCCACGCTGAGAAGACTCTCTTCCTTCTCCCTGAGTTGACAGTACGGCCACCCACATCAGGATGGGACTAGGGTGCAGACTGGAAAAGACCCCAGGTAGGCTCTGGTGAAAATGGAGCAGGACAGGATGTGAAAGAAATCTGCAGACACAGCATCACAGGCTAAGAGGCAGGGCAGGGCTCATCTGGCCTCAGCCAGGTAGGAGAGGATGCTGAGGACCAGGGACAGGACCTTAAGGAAGGCAGCAGCACCAGGACACGCACAATGAGGCTGAATGTCTCCCCATGTCAGATTCTGACTGTGGTTCGATTCTGTACAAAGTGAACACCAATGACAGAAGTACCAGGCCAGCCCTCACCAGCCTCAGTAGAAGGATGTGTTCTAAGAAATATGTTGGTGATTGATAGATTGCCGTGACTTCCCTGTGGCAGTAAACATTACTGAACTTCTACCTCACGCAGGCCCTGCAGCACGTGGAGAGATTGACACTTGGTCCCGAAACGGAGTGGGGAGCTAGTTACACCCAGAGTTGGAAAGAAGGCGGAAGATGCACCTCCTGTGGTCCCTGGCAGAGAAAGCCATCCTCCTTTTAGACTCTGGAGCAGCGTCACTTCGGACAAGAGGGTTGGGGGCGGTGGCATAAACCGTGTCACTGCCTCCTATTTTGTGAGCAGCTATTATCTGACAGCTGGAGAAAAAGTACTTAAGAAGGGGAAGGGGGAAGGCACACACGGAGATGCTGCTGTACCCAGAAGCAGGAAAGCCATCCTGCATCCTGGTCTCAAACTTGAGTGACCATCAGAATCACCTGGAACAGAAAGGCACATCCCTTCGTTAAGTCCGGGGTGAAACCCAACAATCCCCAGATGACACTGATGCAGATGCTGCCCATCCTGCAGCCAGATATTATGAACCAGCACCCTGGCTAAACTATCTCACCTGTTTTCTCAGGTCATCTGAGCAGACAGGTCATGAGAAGAAACACACACAAGTCTACAAAGAAAGGTCCAGCGCCACACAGGCTGGCTAGGGAAAAAGAGAGGGATTCCACTGAAAAACACAAGTTGTGGAATAATAACAGCAGCTAACATGGATGTATTGTGCCCTTAGCATGTGGGGAGGACACTCTAAGTGCGCTATGATTTATCTCATTTAAACCACAGGACAAGCCTACAACGGTGGTGCTATTCGTATCCCTGTATCCCCTGTTTACTTGGAAAGGGAAACCCAAGAACAAGGGTGATAAGCGGCTGGCCGGTGCCAAGATTCAGGTCCAGGTCCAGTGGACCCACATCCTTAACCACTGTGCCCTGAAGTTGGCAGAGGAAACAGAAATGACACTGGAAACAGAGAGGCTAGAATCTTCATTCCCTCATGAATCCTCCTGCTAGGCCTTCAGGAAGGCACCTCAACGTTGCAAGCTAGTCTCTTCTGGGAGAGAAGGAGGTGAAAAGGGAAGTGTATTCATTTGGTAGGGCTGCCCAGCCAAAGTACCACAAACTGAGTGCCTTAAACAACAGAAACGTACTGTTTCCCAGTTCTGGAGGCTGACAGTCCAAGAGAAAGGTGCCGGCAGATTTCCATCTTTCTGCTGGCTGCAAAAGGAAGAATCTGGTCCACGCCTCTTGCTTAGTTTCTGGTGGTTTGCCGGCCATCTTTGGCATTCCTCGGTGGATGGACATATCACCCCATCTTTGCCTTCATGTTCTCACGATGTGTGCGTCTGTCTCCAAATTTCCCCTTTTTGTGAGGACACATTCATACAGGATTAGGGGCCTCACCACGTAACTAATTACACCTGCAATGACCTAAATTCCAAGTAAGGCCATATGCTGAGGTGCTAAGGGTTAGGACTTCAACATTTAATTTGAGGGGGACATCATTCAACCCATAACAGGAAGCAAAAATCTTCCTGGTATGAACTCCAAATGCCTAGATCCTAAAGACGTCAAACATACTTTGGGAATTGCCTGGCAGTCCAGTGGTTAGGACTCTGTGCTTTCACTGCCGAGGGCCCAGGGTTCAATCCCTGGTCGGGGAACTAAGATCCCACAAGCCACAGAGAACGGCCAAAACAAAAATACTTCCCTGGGCAGGGCCAACCCGCCATATGTATACACTAAATAAGAAGCCCCACTTTCATCCAAGACTTTAGAAATCATCACCTACAATGTAGAGCCAAGTAGGAAAAAAAGAGGAGTACATTAAGGGAATTTTATAATGAGAATTCTTTTTTGCCTAACACTTTTCTTCAACTTTAATGCTTCTCTTTCAGGTATATCTACCATCCAATTATAAAGTAGGAATGCAGCAAGTCAGGTGAAAATGGTCTTTTGGTACCTGCCACTAACCACTGTGTGAACCGCTCCTCTTTGAACAGCATTCGAATAAAAGCTGTGCTCATTTGAGGAGAGCAAGGTTGAATCAGAGAAGATGGATGTGAAGATTTCTCGGAACAAAGGTCTAAGAAGTAAAGCAAAGAGAACTGATGTTCTGTATCAAACCGCCTGGGAAAGACAGCAATCTAGTGATTTCATTATTTGACATTTTCCCACTTCCTTCCACCACTCAGGGTGGGGTGTGCCAAAGGTAGAAAAACGCAGTGTCTGAATCTCACGAGAAGTTCCTGTGACTAGGGGTGGGCAGAACACCTTTTCTTTGGGGACAGAATGTGAATGCCAATTTACATCCCCCACAGAATTCGATTGGCCTTCACGTATATCATGATTGTTTAGAGAGGGGATGATGAAGAGACTTGGGGTTGAGCCTTTGCTGTAAATACCTCATTCACTCTCCCCTTTATTCACTGTTTGTTGGACTCCGATGATGTGCCGGGTGTTGTGAAAACAGTGAGTTAGAAAGTGAGATTGAACCAGCGCCTCCTCTCGTGGGGCGCTTCGACCTTCAACAGTACTTTTCTTCATGTGTTAGTTCCTCAGTCGGAAATCTGAAAATGGAATTTCCCTAAAGAATTCAACTCAATTCAACAAACATCTACCCAGCCCTTAACTTAGTGCCAGATAGTGTATTCAGGGCCAGAAGGCTAGAGAGCAAGGAAAGGGGATGGGATCTAGGGTGAGTTAGAAGGGACCCCGCCTTAAAGAAACGGAAATGAGCCTGGGAAGGCAGACCCGGAAAGGACAGATCAGTGCTCAACTGAGGCACAGGCGCCAAGCGAAGGAGGGCTAACTCTGAATGCTGAGGGAGGGCAGGAGAAGGCCCCAATGGAGCGATGTGTGTCCTTTACGCTGGGCCTTGAAGGAGGAGATGCCTTCTCTGGTCAAGAACTGGGAGAGGACAGCCCAGCTGAAGGTACAGCATGAGCGAATGTCCTGGCATGAGAACGCGACGCTGGTGAGAAAGGCACTTAACACACGCAGCGCTCCTCGGTCACGTGGCTCCCGTCTGCCGCCCTTTCCTCTCGTTCCCGGGAATTCACAAATGCAGCTCAGAAGGGGCGTCAGGAAACAGCTGGGCTCCAAGAACCATCAGAGCAATTCAGGTAAGTCCGTACTGGAAGCCGAAATACTGACATGCGGCAGGGTGGTGACAGAGCTTGTCATCTAAAGGAGACAGCCACTGCTCAGCTCGGCCCAGTAGGAGGAAAGTTAGAGCAGTCAGGTTTGGGGTCTTTTCAGGGCAGGTAGACATATACATATATAGACACACATCTCTATGAAAAATATAAAGTATATGTATAAAATGTGTGTATACACTCACACATATATACATGTAGGTATACATATACACACACATATGTACATACATTCTACATATTTATATTTATATTTTTCCCCTTACTGTTAAATATCCTTAACAAATGCAGGGCGAGAAAAGCACACGTGCATCTGTGCGCCAAATTCGGACCCACGGTCCACCTTGCTATACGTAGAGAGGAAACTGAAGTTCTGAGAGGATAAGAAACTTGCAGGGGCCAAGACTAGTAGGTGCAGCGACTGGGGTTCAAATCTTGGGCTGTTGGACCCCAAAGCTGAGCTTGCGGGAGCCCTGGGCGAGGACCAGGCAGTCACTCCCACTATGGAGCTGGATGTTCTGGAAGGAAGAAGAAAGGAAACTGTGAAGGCACACTCCGGGAAGAGGGTTGGTGATCTAGGAATGCGACAATCTAGCAGAAGAAGTATTTTTTATTTATTCGTATTTTATTTTCGGAGGGAGGTTATCTTTACTACTTTATTATTATTTTTTGTCGTTTTCTTTATTGGAGTATAATTGCTTTACAATATTGTGTTAGTTTATACTGTACAGCAAAGTGAATCAGCTATACGTATGCATATACCCTCTCTTTTATGGATTTCCTTCTCATTTAGGTCAGCGCAGAGCTTTGATAGAGTTCCCTGTGCTATACAGTAGGCACTCATTAGTTATCTATTTTATACATAGTATCAATGGTATATATAGGTCAATCCCAATCTCCCAATTCATCTCACACACCCCCTTTCCCCCTTGGTATCCATACGTTTGTTCTCTACGTCTGTGTCTCTATTTAGCAGAAGAAGTATGTTTTAGATGATTAGGAAAATCAAAACACACATGCACTCACACGTGAAGAGTAGTGAGAGGAACTGGCCAGACTGAGAAAGCTTTGGTACCAAAAGAGAGAGACCAAGGGCCAGCAAAAGGAGAAAACACTGGAGGTCATCCCAGCTGCTGATATTAGATTCTAATGAGTTAGTACTCAACAGTGGCTTCAAACACTACAGTGAAAATGTATTACCAATTAAAGGAAAACACCAACCTGTCCAAAACCAACCCAAAAAGAGAAACGGAATCCTGCACCTTCCATCCCCAGCCCTTC
Source organism: Physeter macrocephalus (assembly GCF_002837175.3). NCBI lineage: Eukaryota > Metazoa > Chordata > Mammalia > Artiodactyla > Physeteridae > Physeter > Physeter macrocephalus. The sequence goes on from NC_041215.1 coordinate 109,516,272, forward strand.
CTTCAAGCCTCAATCTCGTTTGATCAATAATTGTAATAGCATCCTCCAGGCATATTAAAGACCACAGAAGTGAGCTCTGCCCTGCAGGGCGCCACAGGTGAACATTTGCATATGTCAGAGTAAAGAGCGTTTCCACCAGCCTCCCCTGTTCTCCAGAGACAACCCTGGGGCCTCGCAAGTATTGGCAGAATTTTAGCAGACTGTGAAATGACACACACATGTACACTCCCACTGCATGTGTGTGTGTGGTGGATGTGTGTGTGTGTGTGTGTGTGTGTGTGTGTGTGTACACGTGAACACAGATATCTATGATCTGTTGGGTTGATGATGCTGGCAGTGAAGCAAGGTGGGGAGGAGAGAAAAAAAAAGTGTCGAGAGAGAGGAAAATGGAGAGATATTTCATCTAAATGTAACCTTTCAATGACATTTCTTTCTGCAGTAGCCATCCAGCTAGTGAACGATGCAGCTATTCTTGGGTTAACACCTTAAGAGAATTTTTTGATTGAAAATGTGGATTCTTTTCAAGAAAATAAGGAAAGCTACATATTTAGATGCATGGTATCAAGCCATTCAGGCCGAAGGCACAGCAGGATAGGTCTTATTGGGTATAAATGTGCCAATGACAGCCTTGTCCTGTCAAGCCTTTGCTGTAATTAATTATACACGCCCTTCGAGATTTCAACAGAAATGAAGCTCTGAGGGGTTCTTGGGGAAGATCCACAAAAGCCACAAAGCAGATCTCTTCGACACAGACTGAAAACATCAGGTAGTAAGGGGTTCCCTTGGCTTGATTCATGGGAAATAAAAGGAAAAATAACTTAATTTTGTTATTTGTGACAGGCAAGGCCTAAAAATCTGCAAAGGCTCCACAGGCAACAATCTGGTTTCCTCCTTTTCCATGAATGATGCGCTGGGAAGGCAGAGCCGGAAGAAATAAAAAGTAACAGCCCTTCATTCAAAGTAGTTCCTTGGAGGAGCAAGGTCAGAGGGGTGAGAAGGATGGGAACATGTGACCCAGAGGACACACAAAAGCCAGGGAGGGGGCAGGGTGGGAGGGCAGTCACTGCCCCCCCCAGCTCTCCCCACCAAAGCCAGGGTCACAGTGTCAAGTTCTCCCCTAAGATCTCGTTTTGCTCTCAGGAAAAAAAAAAAATTCTCTACTTGACATCTATTTTTAAAGCGTCTTTCCCTGCTATAGTGTACATGCTCAGGTCAAAAAGTTCACTCAGGGACTTCCCTGGCAGTCCAGTGGTTGAGATTTCACCTTCCAATGCAGGGGGTGTAGGTTCAATCCCCGGTCCGGGAGCTAAGATCCCACATGGCTCGGGGCCAAAAATCCAAAACATAAAACAGAAGCAATATTGTAACAAATTCAATGAAGACTTTAAAAATGGTCCACATCAAAAAAAAAAAATCTTAAAAAAATAAAAGTTCACTCAGTCCGCTTTCAAAATGCCTCTGTGGTGCCCCGTCTGAACAGCTGACACAGGCGCTGAGGGCCAGGCTGCGAACCTGCCCAAACTTACTTTGCAATAGTACAGAGTAAGAAAGAGCCAAGCAAGGGATGGGGCCGGGGAGGGAAAAGCACTGACTCCCGGGCAGAGAGAGGCGGGAGTGTCCAAGGCCAGCTGCTACCACAAGCATTTCAGCATCAAAAGCGGATCCAGGTGGAGTCACGGGAGCTCCATGTAACTAATTTGCATTTTCTCTTTTCTTCCTGGCTAATGGCGTGTGTGTGTGTGTGTGTGTGTGTGTGTGTGTGTGTGTGAGAGAGAGAGAGAGAGAGAGAGAGAGAGAGAGAGAGAAGATCCACTCAAAGTCCTGTCAAGAAACAACCGAGGGACTTCCCTAGTGGTCCAGTGGTTAGGACTCCGTGCTTCCACTACAGGGGGCACAGACAGGTTAACTGAGGGGTGAAACAAGACGTTTTCTAGCCAAGAGGAGAATACACATAGATGTGTGTGTGTGTGTGTGTGTGTGTGTGTGTGTGTGTGTGTGTGTATGAAATGGGTATTTGTATCCCTCAAACATATATTTCTCAATTATTTTGTGAAGAAATTGAGAGTAAGAGATAAAACAGAGCGTTAATATTCACTTCTCATTTTCAGCCCGAGGAGCTCATTGGGCCTGAGCTGGCCTGAGTCTATTACTTAGATTGGGCTTGTTATTCGTTTCTCCATTTATATCTCTGGGTTTTATTGCATGTATATTTATTTTCTTTATGAAAATCATCATTTCTATGTACAGCAGAATATCCATGTTTAGTTCTCCCTCAGTTCTCCTCATTCTTTTTTCTGAATATTGAAAAATCTCCTTTTCCGAAAAAAGTTGATTAGACTTGTTTACTGGGTGAAAAAAATCCATTCTCCAAGTGTAAAATGAATTAGTAGGAAAGGAGTTTTTGGAAAAAATAGAATTATTGAATCTAGATTGGCGTAACATATATTGTACTGCAGTTTACTCTGAAGAGAGAGATGAGATATGGATGACATCATTCTAACAGAAAATCTCTCCGGAAAAATACTTTACTGCTTTGAAAGAATTTTAACAAACAGTATTTTAGATGTAAGATTGAATCACATTGTAGGTCAAAAACAAACATCCACAATTTCAATGACTGATTCGAATACAAGAGGACTGAGAAAAGTGTCATTTTTTTACTTAAATACAATAAAAGTTCTGCTTGAATTGTACATTTAAAATGGGTGAATCTTATGGCATATAAATTATATCTCAATGTTATAAATTAAATGTTTGTGTACCCCCCAAAATTCATGTTGAAACCCTATGCTTCAGTGTGGCCTTTGGGAGATAATTAGGATTAGACGAGGCCATGAGGATGAAGTCTTCACGAGTGGGATTGGTGCCCTAATAAGAGTGGGGAGAGAGCTTGCTTCCCTCTCTGCTCCCTGCCGTATGAAAATACAAGAAGGTAGCTCTCACAACCCGGAAGAATTCAACCATGCTGGCACCCTGATCTCGGACTTCCAACCTGGGAGAAATAAATTTCTATGGTTTACAGGCCATCCAGTTTATGGTACTTTGTTATAGCAGCCCCAATGGACTAAGACATGCAATAAAGCTGTTACAAATACTATTGAGTTATTTATTCATAACTATTTGCAAAGCACTAACCCATTATTTATAGGTAGGAGATCTACTGAGGGTCCTTGAAGCTACATGAGTTACCTAACTTATCCAGAGAAGGGGAGAAAAACAAGCCACAATGAAAAGCCCAGACCTTTTGCTCCTCTTGGCTCAGTCCCCTACCTCACAAGACTTGAGTGTAAAAGGGCCCAATCTATTGCCAGCATTTGCAGTTCTCCAGGACAGGAGGATAATTAAACCAAGGCCACAGAAGTTGGTAGAAAAAGAGCCAGAAACTAAAGTCCACGGTCTCAACTGCTTCTTTCTCCACAGTAAGTTAACCATTAACTTGAGACCAAACAAGGACTTCGTCTTTTTCTCTGAGGCTTCCCTCTTCTACTGTGACACACCTGCTTCTCCCCACCCCACCTCCTAGCCCACCCTGGAAAGTGTTATTGGACAACAGCCTCCCTGTGGAAGTTCACCTCAACCCAAAGAGTCCATGCTGGGAGATAGGAAAAAAAACAGAATTGGCAGTAACACTCTGAAAGTCTCTTGGGCACTGTTCAGCATGCCCCCACGCTAGCATGCTTTCCTGGTAGCGGATGGATCCACTAAACCTATAGGAAGCCCTCTGAGAGGTGCTTCTCAAACTTGAATCCCCAGCGGATCTAAAATGCAGATTCTGATTCTTTAGGTATGGGCTGAGCTCTGAGAGTCTGTATTTCTCACAAGATCTCGGGAAATGCGGATGCTGCTTGAGCAGGGACCACACTAAGCAGTGAGTTGTTTTTTTTTGTTTGTTTGTTTGTTTGTTTGTTTTTTGTGGTATGCGGGCCTCCCTCTGCTGTGGCCTCTCCCGTCGCGGAGCACAGGCTCCGGACGCGCAGGCTCAGCGGCCATGGCTCACGGGCCCAGCCGCTCCGCGGCACGTGGGATCCTCCCAGACCGGGGCGCGAACCCGGCTCCCCTGCGTCGGCAGGCGGACGCGCAACCACTGCGCCACCAGGGAAGCCCCAGCAGTGAGTTTTTGAACAGCACTGTTCAAAAGAAATGTAAGGCAAGGCAAAAACGTGAGCCCCGCACATAATTTTAAATTTTCTGGTAGCTACATTAAAAAAGTAAAAAGAGGGACTCCCCTGGCAGTCCAGTGGTTAAGACTCCATGCTTCCACTGCAGGGGGCCCGGGTTCGATCCCTCGTTGGGGAACTAAGATCTCACATGCCAGTGCGGCGCGACCAAAAGCAAAAAAAAAGTAAAAAGAAGCAGATGAAATTAATTTTAATACTACATTTTTAATACATTTAATACAAATGAACTTATTTACAAAAGAGAAACAGACTCACAGACATAGAGAACGAACCTATGGTTACCGGGGGAAGGGTTGGGGGGATAGTTAGGGAGTGTGGGATCGACATGTACACACTGCTGTATTTAAAATGGATAACCAACAAGGACCTACTGCATAGCACAGGTATCTCTGCTCAATGAGACGACCTACATGGGAAACATTTAGGTTTCCCACTGAAACAACCTAAATGGGAAACAACCTAAATGGGAAAAGAATTTGAAAAAGAATAGGTACATGAATATGTATAACTGAATCACTTTGCTGTACACCTGAAACTAACACAACATTGTTAATCAACTGTACTCCAATATAAAATAAAAAGTTAAAAAAATTTTTAAAACTACATTTTTATTTAACCCAATAGTTCAGAATGTCATCATAACTAATGTAAGAATTTATGTTTGAGGTGTTTTACATTCTTTTTTTCATATTAAGTATTTGAAATCTGGTATGTATTTTACTTATAGCACATCTCAATTCCAACAAGCTGTTTTAAGGGCTCGGTAGCCCCATATGACCAGTGGCTACTGTTACAGGACAGCTCTAGGGACCTCCTCACATGGCCCTGTAATGCCTGGCCAGGCACCCCACAAGCAGCAAATGCTAAGGGGAATTATTCCCATTCTAGTCTATTCTTTCCTGGTGAGAGGTCTGCTAAGAGTTCCTGGAGACTCAGAAAAGGAGACAGGAAATGTCTTGTCTTTTAGGGAGGGGCATGATTCTGAGAGAGGAAGGAGGGCATTTGCATTTGGGAGCCTAGCAAGGACGATAGGAAGTTCAGGGTGGCCAAGTGTGGTGAGTGAGAGGCAAGGAAGAGGCCCCAGAGCTCCTGAGCTGCTCGCCGGCCCCTGACTCTTTGCCACCCATCACTGACCTGGTGCTGCTTGGGTCCCTGCCCCAGACTCTGAGGTCAGGGCCAAACTCACCAACCCTATGACTTGAATTTAGTGCCAAAATCAAGGAGGGCAAAAAAGAAATTAAAGAAGTATAAAATAAAGAGAAAAAGGAAAGTGAGACAAGTGGGAGATAAAAGAATCCCAAGGAAAAGAAAAACTCCTCTAAACACTTAACCTCTATTTACTTTCTCACTTCCTCACTCTTAGCTCCCAGGCTACACACAAGAAGATAAATTTTGGAGACATTTTTTCCTGCCTTAGCCTAGAAACAGGAGGAGGCTCGAAGCTACAGCATTTAGCTTTTACAAAACCAGCATGAGAGTATCCCTCATGACTCTTCTACAGAATTGGCTTCTGGAAGTCATAGAACTGGAGGACCATCGACTTCAAACTTCAAGGCAGGAATTCTTTCAGAAACAAGGACAGCCAGCCAGCCCTTCCATGAGAACTTCCAGAAAGAGTTCACTACCTCCATAAGACACGCTTTTCCATTTTTAAGAAATGTTACAAAATTGTTTCTATCAAGTGGAAATTTACCTCCATTTAATGTTCATCCACTCATCCAAGTCCTATTTTCTGGAACTATGCAAAATATATGTCATCCTTATCCTTTAAATAATTGAAGACAGATGTTCTGGTGTGCTTGTCCTAGATCTCTTCCTGTTCAAGTCTGCCAACACTTTTATATCAATCTGAGCACAATATATATAATATTATAATTGTCCAGAAAGAGGATTAGTTAAGTAAATTGTAGTCCTCCATACAATGGATTATTATGCAGCCATTTAAAAATGATGATGGAGATGTAGATTTATTGATATTGAAAGATTTTTACCATATGTTAAATGATTAAAAGGCCGGCTAGAAAACCATATGTATAGTAGGATCCCATTTTAAAAATACATATATAAATATAGATAAACAGAGAGAAAAGTCTAGGAGAATACACACTAAAATATCACAGAGGTTATTTATGGGTGAAGGTGTTATAGATATTTTCATCTTTTTGCTTAACAGCATTTTCTAATTCTTTTACAGGAACATGTGGTACTTGTATAGTACAGCTAAATAATGTTTTCTGTAAATAAATTGTAACCAGTCTTCATAGCAGATAAAGATCAATGACAAATCATTCACCATTCATTTATTCATTCAATGAATGTCAGACACTGTTCTAGGTGCTGGGTGACAACAGTGAACAAGACAGAAATCCCTGCACTTCTGGAACCTACACTCTAATGAAGAAGACAGATATCAAAAAAGAAATAAGAAAAATATATAGCATATTAGTAGTGACAAGTGGTCTGGAGAAAAAATAAAGCAGGCAAAGGGTAGCAAGTGTAGGGGAGGTTGAAATTTTAGATAAGATTGTCAGGGAAAGCCTCACAGAGAAGGTGCTAATTGAGTGAAGACCAGAAGTAGGTACAAGGATGTGCCACGTTTAGGTGTGTGTGGAAAGAGAGTCAAGGGAGATTAAGTACAAAGACCCTGAGGCAGGAGCACGGCCCACATTCAGAAACTATCAAAGAGCCCAGCAGGGCTGGAGTGGAGGGAGCTGGGGAGAAGGAGACAAGGTCAGAGAGGAAACAAAGGCCAGATCAGTAGGGCTTCGCATCACTCTAAGGTGGGCAGCCCATGGAGGTTTCTGAACAGAGGGCTCACGTGATCTGACTTATGTTTTAACAGAATCACCCTGGCTGCTGCTGTTGAGAATAGACTGAAGTGGGCAAGACCAAAAGCAGGGTGACCAGGTGGCCACTGGAATCATCCAAGCAAGAGATGGTGGTCCAAGTAGTGGCTTGGACCACCATGGTAACCGGGGGGGTTAATCAGATTAACCAATTGTTAGTGACCAGAGTATATTTTGAGAGTAGAATCCTCAGAATTTGCTGATGGGCTAGACGTGGGGTATAAAAGAAAGAAAGGAGCGTGGAGGTTTTTGGTTTGTTTGTTTGTTATTTTTTTTGCGGTATGCTGTCCTCTCACTGTTGTGGTCCCTCCCGCTGCAGAGCACAGGCTCCAGACGCGCAGGCGCAGCGGCCATGGCTCACGGGCCCAGCCGCTCCGCGGCATGTGGGATCTTCCCGGACCGGGGCACGAATCCGTGTCCCCTGCATTGGCAGGCGGACTCTCAACCACTGCGCCCCCAGGGAAGCCCGGAGCGCGGAGGTTTTGAGCAGGAACGATTGCAGTGATTGTATTCGAGATGGGGAAGACGGGGGAAGGGGCAGACAGGGTCAGAAGTCAGGAGCTCAGCTTTGAACATTAAATTTGAAAACCTCTTGGACAACCAACTGGAGGTATCAAGAAGATAAATGTTGTTTCTGGGGACAAAAGGAAAGACGCTGGATAGAGATATGTTAACAAAACAAAATTCAACTGAGAGAAAAAAAAATTCAACTGAGAACATTTTAAAGGTCTTACTGGCTTTAGGCACTGATTCATGAATCAGGCAGCATCTAGTCTAGCAGATAGAAAGGAACCCCAAGGAGCTGTACAAAATGAAAAACTTTTATAGGCAGAAGGGTGCAAGAACAAGAAAGTTATAATAGGCAAAAATCGGATCGATTATCACAAGGTTACTTTCGCTATTGGCAGGGGCCTATCAGGTAGATTATCTAACTGGTGTTGATCAGGGGATTCCCGATTGACTGGTTCAAGGTTCTATTTCTGGGAAAATCAAAACCTTAATTAAGCTAAATCTCGGTTTTGGTGACATGGGGCTTCGCATAAGCAACTCCCTTTGGGGTCTGTTGTTCTTAATAGACGTAAATCAGGAGCTGTCAACAGATGGGACTTAAAGGTATGAGACTGCAGGAGATGACAAGACCGGGAGTGCAGGGAGAAGAGCTGCAAGGTCTGAGCCCTGGTGCACCCAACGTTATAAGGTCAGGAAGAAGAGGAAAATCCAGAGAGGGACTGAGAAGCAGCTGAGTGGAGAAGGAAAAAAGACGGAGAAACTCTAGCATCCTAAAAGATAACGGAAAAAAGAGATTTAAGATGGAGAGAGGGGCTTCCCTGGTGGCGCAGTGGTTAAGAATCCGCCTGCCAATGCAGGGGACACGGGTTCGAGCCTGGTGCACCCAACGTTATAAGGTCAGGAAGAAGAGGAAAATCCAGAGAGGGACTGAGAAGCAGCTGAGTGGAGAAGGAAAAAAGACGGAGAAACTCTAGCATCCTAAAAGATAACGGAAAAAAGAGATTTAAGATGGAGAGAGGGGCTTCCCTGGTGGCGCAGTGGTTAAGAATCCGCCTGCCAATGCAGGGGACACGGGTGCGAGCCCTGGTCCGGGAAGATCCCACATGCTGCGGAGCAGCTAAGCCCGTGCGCCACAACTACTGAGCCTGCGCTCTAGAGCCCACAAGCCACAACAGCTGAGCCCGCGAGCCATAACTACTGAAGCCAGCGCACCTAGAGCCTGTGCTCTGCAACAAGAGAAAGCCTGCTATGAGAAACCCGCACACCACAACAAAGAGTAGCCCCCGCTCAGCGCAACTAGAGAAAGCCTGCGTGTGGCAACAAAGACCAAATGCAGCCAAAAATAAAAATAAATTTATTAAAAAAAAAAATGGAGGGAGTGGTCAACTGTGTCAAGGGCTGCTGCTAGGATAAGTGAAGTGAGGGGTAAGGGTGACCTTGGGATTTAGCGACACAGAAGTGTAAGTGACCTTGGCCAGAGCAGTTCTGGTGGTGCAGTCAGGGCTGGAAGCGGTGGTGAAAATCTCATAGGAGTAGAATCAAGAGACACTGGGAGGAGAGAAGCTGGAGACAGCTTTCTGGGAGCTTTGCTCTAAAGTGAAGAAAAATAGAATCATAACTAGAGATGAGGAAGCAAGAGAGGGTTTTTTGTTTTGTTTTCTCCGAGATGTGAAACATAACAGCATGTTTGTCTGTAAGTGGAAATGATCCAGTAGAAACAATAGGGAAGAGAAGGGAAAATTACCGGCGCAGTGTTTTGGTAAATGAATAGGTATGGGGTCCAAGCACCAGTGGAAAGCGAAGCCCTTGCTAGAGGCACAGGCTCATCCTCCACGGTACCAAGACAAAAGGAGGAAATGGGAACAGATGCATCTACCAGTAAGTAGATATATTGTAGGAGCGTATAGGGCTGGTCTCTGATTGCTTTAATTTTCTTAGTGAAACAGGAGGCAAGGATATCTGCTCAAGGTGAGGATGAGGTGTGAGGTGAGGTTGGAGGAAAGAGGAGAAAGTGTGAACCTATCATCTAGGAGAGGGAAAAGAGTAAAGGGATCACGGTACTTGTTTGCTAGGCAGCATTAAAGGTAGGCACGCTTGAATTCAGTGACCGTAACATCATGTTTGAGGCCTCCGATTTATAATTCCTTTTTTAAAGAATAACTAGGAATCCGTCAATGGAAATATTGACTTCACTACTAAAATCACAGAACCCTAGACTTTTTGAATTGGAGGATATTTTAAATACTATCATTCAACTTCTTTCTTTCATAGAGAAAAACCTAGGAGACCAGGGAAGTTAAGATGTTTACTAAACGAGGTCCCTAAACAAGTTAGTGGCAGAACTCAGATCTTTATGGAGGGGAAGAGAATAAATAGTTGAGTGGTATGTCCCCCAAATACAGACTACACATTAATAGCAGGAATGTGTATAACACTTTCTTGCTAGAGATGTACAATTATGGCATGGGTTACCTGAGAGGGAGTGAAGGTTAAAAGACATCTTTTAAGTGTTGTGAAGGATGGTTCATGCATTACAGAGTTAGTCTAAATTACCCTTCCAATTCCAATGTTCTACCCTTCAGATGAAGTGTTCAAGAGTACTGTGCATGAAAAACAGCATACCAGGGGCAGCGTTAGGGCTACTAGGATAACTAAGGCCCACAGCTCACTTAATAAGCCTCCTCCCCTACAGTCTTCAACTGCAACCTTTGAAATGGCAGAACTGACTGAAGTTCCTGATTTCCCCTGCCGGTGCTACGGTACCTGTGCTTATGCAGCAGGAACTGTCTATAAAACAAGTAGCCAGAGGAAGAGGTAGGAGACCTAAGATGCTTGACTATTAACAGGACAGATAATTAGTCCTTGAATAATTGATGCACTTAGGCTCCCAGGCTATTATTCTGACAAATATTCCTAATGGTGCTAAAACTAATCCAAAGATTTCCCAGGGCCAACCAATGAATGGACCACAAGTTTGCTCCGAAGGAAGTGTGCAGAAATGACGATTATGTTGCTATTTATTCTAATAAATAGGAATTGCCACAGGAGAGAAGTTGCCTTTAAACAAAATCTGGGCAAGTTTCCTTCAATCCCTAGTTTGTTCCATAGCATGTTTGTAGTTTTTAACTTTTTCTACAGCATATTGGAAAAGAACTGGGGGAATGATAAGGACAGCTATAACATGTCCACTGATAAAAATTGCCGTGTGTCAAGCGGGGCTGGCAGATTCGGCCAGAGCCCTGCTAGATTCAGTTTATTATTGACATAGCAAAAGAGCAAGGAGCAAAGGTGCCAGCTCCTGTGTCCTCTGTCCCACAGAGGGGGCCAGGTGACTACAACATGGTTGCTAGGAAGCTCTATTGCAGAGGAGCCATCCCCAAGCTCAGCTAAGGAGTTTAAAGCCTGCAGTTGTGCGCTCACAGTAGGGACAAGGCCTCAAACCTCCTCAGAGGCTGGGAAGCAGTGAGGAACTGTCTCATGTTGGCTTCCCAGGGAGACTGGGAGGCAAGTGGGAAATGCCTGATAGCATCTTCTCACAAGCCTCTCATGTTCTGAGACAATCACAGGGCCTGCGTGGAGACATGCACAGATCGCCACGGCGCCAGGGCAGAGCCGTCCCCTATACCATGGTGGGCTTAAGAGTCTCTCGGGAAGGATGGTGAAAGAGAGGGAGGAATGACATGCAGAAATCAGTAAAGATAGTCAAAAGAGCTCTGATTAGGAAGCTGAGTCGCTGACTAGTCGGCAAGAGAAAGAGGACCTACAGGCAGCATTGGCTCATTGAGGTGGGACCCACCAGGGGCAAGGAGCTGACAAACAGCCCATTGGACACAACATAACGGGAGAGTCCAGGGCATCCCCAGCACATGGATCTGAAAACACTACTTCACATCAACAAAATCAAAAGCTATTCAGAACAAAGAAATTTTAGGGCTTCCCTGGTGGCGCAGTGGTTGCGCGTCCGCCTGACGATGCAGGGGAACCGGGTTCGCGCCCCGGTCCGGGAGGATCCCACGTGCCGCGGAGCGGCTGGGCCCGTGAGCCATGGCCGCTGGGCCTGGTTCGCGCCCCGGTCTGGGAGGATCCCACGTGCCGCGGAGCGGCTGGGCCCGTGAGCCATGGCCGCTGGGCCTGCGCGTCCGGAGCCTGTGCTCCGCAACGGGAGAGGCCACAACAGAGGGAGGCCCGCATACCACAAACAAACAAACAAACAAACAAAAAAAACAGAACAAAGAAATTTTAAAGGCTAACGGACTGTTCTGAGAAACATATTATGTAAGAATATGCATTTGAATCAGAGTTTCTGTCATAGATGGTGCTCCATAATTATTGTGCTCAACAGACTTTGTTAGAATCTGGATCTTCCTAATCCTTCAGACCCTACACAGCTAGAACCTGGTGGAATAAGCAGGGAAAAGTATAATTTAAAAAGAGAGAGAGAGAGAGAGATCCAAAACAGTTGTTTGCTTAGCACTCTATACTTCAGAGTAAAGACACTATTTTCAAAACTAAAATGACAGTTGTTAGAATTTTAGTTCTGGAAGGAATCTTTGAGATGATATAATCCGAAGATTTCCAAACATTTAAAACTTGTAGCTCCAGGAGTCACTTTTCAAACCAAAGCCCATGAAAAGGGAAGCGGAACAGTCCATCCCACCCCACCGTTTTCTAATCGCCCCCCACTGCTCTGAGGGGCCTTGAGGACACTCCCAGAGCAAAGGTGAGAAACCACTAATTTAGCTGAATTCTCCTAGTTTACAGGTAAGAAAACTAAGGTCCAGAAGGGTGAGGTTATTTTTCCGAGGTTAAACTTCTAGTTTAGAGAAACAGCTTGCACATCTGAGCATTTCTTCACACTACAGTGCTGTTTCTAGTCAACTACTCATTTCTAAATTGCTACATAGTCTGATTTACTAATACAAAATTGCACTAGTAAGGATGTGTTCCAAAGCAAAACTGACTTTTAGAATTCTATTGTTCTGAGACTGAAATTATGCTTTTAAAAATCACGTTTGTTCCCCTACTGGACTAGTTCCATGGCATCAAGAATAGCTTCCTTTCTTAGTAATTTAAGCATTATTTTATCAGAAATTTAAGAATATGTGACTTTAATGTTTCATTGCATTATCTACCAATATTTTAATTTAGTCTTAGACCCAAAACACTTTCCAAAGGAGAGCATCTCCAATCTGGTAATTTATGTCAGCAAGAAAATATGATGAATTAATATAAATCAGATTTATAGCCAACTTTTCATGAATAAATTTATTTTGTTAAGTAGCTTATTAATTAAATAGGAGTATGATAAGATAAATGATAATAATACAAATAAATTACAGCCCCAAGTTTCTTGTTATTTTCAGAGAGAAATGTTGTAGGTAATAGCCATGAACAGGAAAACATGTTATACTTTCAATACCAAAATTCAAAAATAATTTTGGCATAGCTGCTCCATCAGTATATGAAAATTAAATAAATAAAAAAGACACTGGAACACTTTTTTTAAAAAATCTTATTTATTTATTTTTGGCTGCCTTGGGTCCTCGTTGCTGTGCACGGGCTTTCTCAAGTTGCGGCGAGCGGGGGGCTACTCTTCATTGCGGAGCACGGGCTCTAGGCACACAGGCTTCAGTAGTTGTGGCACACAGGCTCAGGTATCCTTGATTGGGGCGCACGGGCTTAGTTGCTCCACGGCATGTGGGATCTTCCCGGACCTGGGCTCGAACCAATGTCCCCTGCATTGGCAGGCGGATTCTTAACCACTGCACCACCAGGGAAGCCCCTGGCACACATTCTTAATGATTAATATTCTGCATATATTTTGAGCGAGACAAGACATGAATAAATGAATGCTGACAATCTAGCATATGCTGTGACAAATGAGTGCCATAGACAAGATCAGCAACTTTGAATATTAAGATATATTTGAAGATTCCTTGTCTTCTCCCTACCCAAAGAAACCAGATGTGTTATTTGGCTTCTGCTAAGCAACACAATGAGCAACAATTTATTGAGGTTCTGCTGTATGCACTGGGCCACCATCCCAAAACAATAAGGATTTTTAAAAGACAGCTATCCTAATGTAGCGTGTCCTTCTTGAGCAGACATAGGACATAGAAAGATAAATAAGTCAAGGAAACATATTTTGCATCAGATCATTACTACAGGTAATGAGTGTCGCCAAGGAAAAGTAACTAAGGATTTCTCTGGAGGGGGAAGTCTTCTTGAGGGTAAGATGGCTTGAAGGAAGGTAGCTCTTAGATAAGCAAACGGCAGGTCTTCACAGTATGCACTATCACAGGTCTAGACAGGACTATGGGTATATGCACTCAAGTGTGTATAGATAAGTTTGGCTGGAAGAGAGGAGCTGTGAAGGGAAGCACATTTGTTTTTGATGATCACGCAATGAAATGTGGCTCATACAGCTTAGAAGAGACAAGATGTGGAGCCTTGAAAACCAAACTATGTTGGGACCTTGCAACAGGGGAATGGAAGGAGATTGAATGAAGGACGTTCCCACTGGAAATCATAAATTGCTCTTGGCCAATTTGGGAGTGTCGTGGGAAGGTCAATCTGGCAGGAGCGTTATGTAAAGGATGGGTACGAGGAAGGAGAGATTAGAAGCAGGGATACCAGTCAGAAAACTAATGTGCTGGTTCAGTCACCAAGTGATGAAAAGCTGGGAGGCTGGGAGAAATCAAGACGACTGAAGATTCTAGTGTGGGTGACTAGGCGTCTTTATACTTGCTGAACGAGTGATTGAACAAGGGAGCAAGGGCAGAAATTCAGAGTGAAAGCTGGTTTAAAAGGGATGGATGGTTAAGTTTGGATTTAGACAAACCAAATTTATTGTGATGACTGAATATGGAGGTGGAAGTCCTCAGGAAGCAGCAGATGTGAGACTAATCAGAGCAATCAGAGCTGTAGACATAGGTTTGGAATTAATCTCCAGGGAGGTCAACGTTTAAGCCATGGCAGTAGAAGGATCCTACACTGGGAGCTCATGTACCGAGAAGAACAACAGAGAAGGCTGAAGAATGAGGTTGAGACCTGTGCAAACTTAGGGAGAAGAAAGAGGAGTTGGAACTAACAAAGAACCCAGAAAAGACATAATCCGAGAATTAAGTGGAGAAACAGGACAATGAAACGTCGTCAATGCTGACTGGATCAGAGAGGTTAAGGAGAATGACAGCAAAGATCATCGATAGCCTTGGAAAGAATAGCTTCAGGAAAATAACACGGTGAAAGCTAAATTGCAATGGATTAAGGAGTAAAGGTGGAAAAAGCAAGTATAATGCTTAGCAGTAAAAAGACATGACAGCAGTTGAAGGGAAAAGAAAGTAAGGGAAAGATCTTAGTCTTAAAGAAATATCTGTGGTACAGAGCGTAAGTACTGCAGGACACCATGCTTGACCTCTGTAGACTGCGGAGGTGACATATGGTTTGGCTCTTTAAATTTGATTTCTACTTTTTAGTTTAGCAGTTGACATGCACATCTTTCGATAAAGGACCCTCTACTAATTCTTTATACTTGTATTTTATTTTCTTAAATACTTTTTAACCCAATGTATATTCTACAAGTAAGGATACAATGATATATTTTGTTCCATTACATGATGCTTTGTACTATATAAGGTTAAATGTAGAATTTATAAAAGTTATAAAGCAGAAGACAAATATATTTTAGTTGACAGGGTTTCAGTAACTGAATACATCTTAGAATATTTTGGAACTTGAGTAAAAGTAACCCTATTTGTTGGTTACCCATGTCCTCTGGTATTACAAAAATCAGCACTCCTTTATCAGACCCTTTCTCTTCAGACACTTCTTACCCAAGCTTCGTGCCTATCCTCATCCTCCTTCTCCACAGCTAACTTTTGTTCTTTTGCTCATTTTCTTTCCACTTTCCCCTAGACACCTATGTTGTTTGTATCTTCAGTCTTTTCCTCTAGTCATAAAATAAGCATAACTAAAATAACAAAGTGCTTACTTAGTATGTGCCAGGGACTACTGTACATGCTCTCCATGGGTTGTCTCATGTAATCCTCCCAATGCATTTTATGGATGATGAAACTGAAGCAGGGAGAGGTTAAATGACTTACCCAAGATCACACAGTTTGTAAAAAAAACGAAGCCAAGATTAGAAAACAAAGAAAGTCTTACTCCAAAGTCCATAGCCTTAACCAATTGCTACATTGCCTCTCACCAGATCCTGTTAAGTCTCTTCAAATCTGCATTCCTTCCAGTCGTGAACTTCTTCAGAGTACTAACTTCATTCAGTAATATTTTCCTGTGATTATGGGCAACCCACATCGTGCCAGGGGCTGGGGGTTCAGGCGCTAAGAGTATGGACACTGGGAGCGCCCTGTCCAGGTGAGGTGAACAAGAAGTCATTAGAATGGAGTGTAAGGGGTGAATGCACGTTCACAGGCCCTCACAGGCCAGCGGCAGGGGAGGGGCTGAGTTTCCTCAACACCATCACCCCTAGGCAAGTCAGCCTGCTGGCCTTTACTAGATAAAAGAGACTGGAAAAATTATTGAAGCCCTTTTCAGGTCTGTAAGTAAAATATAACAGATTACGTAGGTAGTGTTCTCCAAAATCTGTCCTTATCATTCTTCTCCATCACTTATAGCTGGCTTCAACAATCAACTGTATGTGTCCATAGCTTCTGCATCTGCAACTTCGGCTTGGGTCTCTCTTCTGAGCCCGTGGGATGCCCCTGCTTCCAACTCAAACTTTAAGTATTTAAAACCCATTGAGAACCAAGCCAAACCAACCCAGTGACTCTCTGAAACGTTGTGTGTTGAGCTGTCCACACCTGCCACCGGCACCACCATTCTTCCAGAAATCCAGGGAAGAAGCCTCTTTTTATTCTTCCTCCTCCTCCCTTGGTCCTGACATCTAGTCAGTATGTTTCCAAGGTTTTTTTTAATTCCTCCTTCCTTTCCATTTTTTTTACTGCCACACCAGTTTCAACTTCATTAGCAAGCCTAACCACTGCAGTAGCAGCATCCTAACTCACCTCTCTGCCATGAACCCCTGTCTCTTTTGTTGTTGTTGTTGTTGTTGTTGTTGTTGTATGCGGACCTCCCTCTGTTGTGGCCTCTCCCGTTGCGGAGCACAGGCTCAGCGGCCATGGCTCACGGGCCCAGCCGCTCCGCGGCATGTGGGATCCTCCCAGACCGGGGCACGAACCCGGTTCCCCCGCATCGGCAGGCGGACGCGCAACCACTGCGCCACCAGGGAAGCCCCAACCCCTGTCTCTTAAATGAGGCCAGATTAGTCTTCCTGAATCACAGCTGACCATCTCTCCCTGTCCCACTGCCTAGTCTATCCTTCCATGCTCATTATGCTCTCACCCCCACTAACTTCTCCTCACCACTCTCCTTCATCTTATACACGTCAAGTTAAACCGCTCCCTATTTTCAAACAAACCATGAGGCATCCTGACTGTGTATGCAGCTTCCTCCATCTGAAATACTTTATTTTTGGATGTCCAAATACTGCTCATCCTTGAATGCTCTGTTCAGATGCAAAATTTTCTCTCCCGTTCGGTTGGAAATGATCTGTTTCTGACATGAACTTACACAGCATTCTATCGCACTTCTAAGCACTTGACGATTTACACCTTGTGTAGTTGTGCAGCTTCTCTCTTCTACGTGGCAGTCTTGGAGTGCAGAATCCCATTGTGATTCATTCTTATATGTTCCACTGTCCCTAACACAAAGTGCTCAAAAATATAAACAAGTGAATAAAAAAAAAGTGAATGGAAGGGCAAAAAAGACAAAAGATGGAATGACAAAAGACTGGAAAGATGGAAAAATAGAGGCAGTAATATAGCATACTACCATGGGTTAGAATAACATTTCAGAATTCTAAACAGTAGGCATCTCTCCATCACAGGGATTTCAAGTAGGAAAAATAACTGACTATAGTCACATGTTAGAGAAGAATTTTCCAAGAAGCCAGTTATGTGAAAGAAACAAAGTAGTACCACCTTAATGTTCAGATCCACACATTGCGGAAAGCTAGAAATTAATGCAAATAAGTAGGCTTTTAAACAATACAATACAGGGGTTTTTTTTTTTAAGAATTGTTTTGGGGGGCTTTTTAAAATTAATTTTTAGTGGAGTATAGTTGCTTTACAATGTTGTGTTAGTTTCTGCTGCACAGCAAAGTAAATCAGCTAGACTTATACATATATCCCCTCTTTTTTGGATTTCCTTCCCATTAGGTCACCAGAGCACTGAGTTCCCTGTGCTATACAGTAGGTTCTCATTAGTTATCTATTTTATACATATTAGTGTATATATGTCAATCCCAATCTCCCAATTCATCCCATCCCTCCTTCCCCCCTTGGTATCCTTATGTTTGTTCTCTACGTCTGTCTCTATTTCTGCTTTGCAAATAAGTTCATCTGTATCGTTTTTCTAGATTCCACTATAAGCAATATTATACAATATTTGTTTTTCTCTTACTTCACTGTATGACAGTCTCTAGGTCCATCCACATCTCTGCCGATGGCACAATTTCGTTCCTTTTTATGGCTGAGTAATATTCCATTGTATATATGTACATCTTCTTTACCCATTCCTCTGCTGATGGACATTTAGGTTGCTTCCATGTCCTGGCTATTGTAAATAGTGCTGCAACGAACATTGGGGTGCATGTATCTTTTTGAATTATGGTTTTCTCCACGTATATGCCCAGCAGTGGGATTGCTGGGTCATACGGTAGTTCTATTTGTAGTTTTTTAAAGAACCTCCATACTGTTCTCCATAGTGGCTGTATCAATTTACATTCCCACTAACACTGCAAGTGGGTTCCCTTTTCTCCACACCCTCTCCCACATTGTTTGTAGATTTTTTTGATGATGGCCATTCTGACTGGTGTGAGGTGATACCTCATTGTAGTTAATAAGGGAAATGAAAGAGCAAGGAGCTAGAGATACGCTAATGAAGGAGTTAAGAAAACATATTCTCTTCTAAACTTGAATTTTTGCTTGTACCTGGCAATCCACAGGCTCTCAGCACCACCCCTTTAAACACTGCCTAACTCAAACATTTCACTAATAAGCTTATCTCCTTAAGGCTATTTAAAAAAAAATCAAATCAAGAACTCAGCACAATCTCAAAAGTTTCTGCATTTACACAGATATTTAGAAAAGCATCCTTAAGTAGAAAAGGAGTTTAAAATCAACTACTATATAACTGAAGAAATGGACAGATCAATTTCAAGCATTATTCTTCATACCCTGTCAATTTCAAAGGCAGAGAAACGGATGAATGAAGCTCTGTCAGTGATGGCCATTTCACTAGCACTGTGGTCATCTGCTTCTAGTTGCAGAACATTAATTTCTTTTAGAGAGGCAATTTTGGAATGTATCTTAAACATGCCTGGATTAGACAGAAATCAAGGAAAAAGTCCAAATGTCCCACAAAAATTAAAAATCATAAATCTCTACACGAGGAATGTGTGATTAGAAGATTATTCATTTTTCTTTGTGAATTTTTTCCAAGCCTCTATTTGTACCACAAAATCCCTCAGCATAGGAAATGAAAAGTTCCAATCTACATATTAAAAAAATAATAATTCAATTCCAAGGAGATACAAGGCACTTGGCAATGCCTTAAAGCAGCGGTCCCCAACCTTTTTGGCACCAGGGACCAGTACCCGTCTGTGGCCCAGGGGTTGGGGACCCCTGCCTTAAAGGAAGAGTGTTTCTTCCAGTTTTTTGTTTGTTCTTATACTTGTGAAACTATGAAAATGAATAGAGAAAGGGCTCCTGATTAAATGAAATAGAAACTGGCTTGTAAGACCTCCATTATAGCATATAACAATTTCCAGTGCAACTTCCAGCTGGATTTCAAGGTTGGATACCACATTAAAGTCATCTTGAGTAGCATTTAATTGATCCACAGTTATTACACAAATATTAATCACTGTTAGTCTAACCATAAAGTACCATGAATATAGCCCCCTGGGGTTCTTGACAAAATATAAGGTATAATATATATATATATATATATATATATATATATATATATATATACACTCTATTTAAATAACAAAGGGGAAAAAAAATACCTACCCTGGATTGGCAGCTTCCAATATCCAGGCAAAAGAAATTAAACCAAAAGCAAGGCTACTTCACAGCAAGATTTATTAATACATCCAAAAGAAAGAAAGAAAAATCATTTTGTCACACTATATACAGATAATACATACAGTGTTTTATACACATATTACATCAGTTTTTACACAAGAAAAATATACATAAAAATGTAAACTTTTGTATACAAAAACCCTTAAACAAATTAAACAAGGACCAGATAACAAAAGGAGACCAATCCATTATTATTTCATCAAATTTTTAAAACGGTAATACAGTACATTCATTGAGATATATATGGAAAACGTGAGCCATCTCTTCTTGTTTAAAGGGAAATTACAAACCGAAAGCCCATCATCTCCCAAAATGTGGTCTCCCCCAGCAACAGCATACCCAATGCTGTAGATATGCCTTTCCTCAGAACTGGGGGCCTCGTCCCAAAATCTGCCAATCTCCTCATCTTGCTCCTACAGTCTGTGCAGAAACAAGTGGCTCCTAGCTTTTGTGCATATAACTAAGCTTCCAGCCACTATTTACACGAATACTGAGAAGATTCTCAGTTTGTAAGTTCCCTTTAAGCAGTTTTTTTTTTTGTATATATTTTTAATGTATGGCCTTAAAACATACTTGTGTGCCAAGGTGAAGGAGAACACTGAAAAAGAAGGGCTTTGAGAACGGCTAGTCCTTGCTACCGTGCAGTTACTTTGTTAAAAGAGATTTCAAAACTGTGCAACCTGTCATTTTACTGGTTTCCAATAAGCTACCTCACCTTTGATTTCCCACTGCAACTTGGTTTCAATCTGTACTTCAGTACTCTGGTTAGTACCATACAATTGCCAAGAGGCTTGTTAAAGGCTGCTCCTGATATCAAGTTTCAGCTAAGCTACTCTGTGAAATCCCTCAAACCCCAACCTCTATTTGAGTCTTCAGGGGTACTCTTACTCCACCTGTTTTTTGTTAAGATCTTAAGATTTAGGATTGTCCATCTACACACTCCTCTCTCTTTAAGGTCTTGAAATGGAATCTGCTGCCAACTCATCACAAAATAAAATATGCAACAGTTTTCTCTTAATATTCTTTCATTCAGTGTATCAAATTGATATACTAATGAAAAATACCTGAAGCTGTGGGGAGTAAGAATTAAATCTAGGTCAAGTGCATGCAGACTTGGAGTTCTTTAAAAAAAAAAAAAAAAAAAAAAAAAGTCTGGGAAGACCTCTAACTAAATAAATGCAAAACCTACTTAAGACAACTGCATGAGAGAGCTGCCTTCTCTCACAGCTGAATTTTTGAACAAGGCTGAATAAAAATTAGGTGATATATTTCCCTGCAGCTAGAGAGTAGTTAACTTCCCCCAGGCAAAATGATCTTAATGATCATTATTTATTAATGAAAGGAAGAGGCAAATTGGTGAATTAAGTTGATCTAGGAGATGGTGGATGACATACAGTAATGCAAATGTTAGGATTGTTTTATAACTGAAATAAACAGGCTAGTTTGTGGTACATCTCCATTTCAGAGAGAGGAAAATGCACAAGGTTCCCCAAGTGAATCTCCAGCTCTCTTCCTCTCACGGGACAGATGGCATTTTTAAAATGACAGTCTCCCTTTCAGTTAAAAAAAAAAAAAATGACAACAAAAGGAAAAGGAAGATAAATAAATAATAATGTGTGGACGTCTTTAGATGAGACTTTGAAATGTTCTTTAAATAACTTCTGATAATGTATTTTAAATCATTACATACAACTGCCATTGCAGTGACAATATTCCAGTAGGGGCAGCATTTTGCTAAATGTAAAAGATTGCCATTTAAAACTCATACATATACATATGTATATACAGTATATCAACACTATTTATATACATATATATCTAGAGAGCAACATTTCATTGCCTTTGAACATCTATATAGCCACTCCCACAATATATACTAGAGACATACTGTGTGAGTATATATGAAAGTATATGTACACATGCTCCAACATGTATATATACACTTTTGTCTGTGTGTGCATAAAAGCTTTAAAGGCACAATATATAGGGATGCAAGTTTTCTAGAGAGCTGCAGCCAAGTTAAAACAGAATGTCACCAATGTGAGAAAAGTCAAAAGGAAATATAGCAGAACTCATTACACAAGAATTCGTTAAAGCAGTTTCACCATGAATAAAATGAATTATAGAATTTAAGAGGCTTAGGTTATAGAATTCAAGAGGCTTTCCATTAACATGAAAATGGTAAATTTATGATTAAATCACAAAGTAAACCAAACTGTTGAAAGGACAAATTAATGACAATAAATGACAAAATAAACCTAACACTAATGTCAATCATAAAATCATAATTATGTTCTTTTTCAATTTAAGTAAAATTTCCCAAAATTATCTAGGTAAAACTTTCAAAGTAGTCTTGTTTGAATGTTGGTTTTTGGGTTTATTGGTTGTTTGTTTTGAGACAAAGATGATGCCCAATTCTCAAAATTACTATTAAAAGGATTATATACAAAATTTGTATCTTCTGGGAAATTTCAGAGACAAAGATATTTAAAAGAAACGAGTGAAATATTAATGAAGTATGGCTAAGCCAAATGATTCTGGCTAGAAAGGACATAATAAAGGGGAAAAAAACACAACGAAGCGTGATTTTTAAATGGTGAGAGATTGAATTAGAAGGTAATGAAGATGGAGAATAGTGAGACTGGCAAGTAAGTACAGTGCTAAGAGGAGCTCATAAACAAGACTATAATCCTAACGACTTCCATCTTTGTATGCTCTGACGATTACCCTAGACTGTCACCTCTTCTTGCTTAGAGAATAATCCAGAATTTTCCATAGACGTATAATCTTGCTTAACAAAGGCTGTTTATCTATTATACACACACTTTTTAGGGAAATATATGTATATATATATTTATCTATACACACACATATACATACGTGTATATATAGATTTATACAAATGTATAAATAAACATAATACTTCTCAATCTTTCCACTGACAAGGCAAGTTCACATTCAGCAAAGTGCCACCACATCCCATATACACATCTCTGTACAGATATACACAAAAGGGTCTATTTTCACCCTTCAATCAGGGGGAATTTATTCTAGCAAATCCCATAGTAACTGAAGGGAGAAATGGCACCAATACACCCTCCCTTCTTTCATTTGCATGCATATGTACAAGAAATACGCAGATTTTAAAAACCTATAAAGCAAGAGTGAATGAAACTGGGAGACGCTGCAAAAAATACAACTGTAAAAAGAACAACATACAAAGCTTTCCCAGGTCTTGAGTTATCTAAGATGAATGAGGCTTCAAAGGTAACTACAAATTCAGATGGCTTATTAGAAGTTGTTTTGACATGTTTCAAAGTATATGATTTTTTAATATTAAAAATAAATGTGATCGGAGCATTTAATAACAACTCTAGCTTTGACTACTATTTTAGACCACCAGATACTTCAGTAATGAATGTATAGCAAAAAGACAAAACTCAAAATATAGGAATGTATTTCTTTTTAAATTCCAGATAAATCAGGTAAAAAGTCAAGGGTAGCATAACTTTTCGTATAGCCAAAATATGGGGGTTGGGGGGCATGCTAACTTCATAAACAACAACACAACTGAGTAACTTTTTTTTTTTTTAATTTTGGAAATAACTGAAATCAACCCAGCTTTGAAATGTGCATGGTGAAATAATCCCACCAACTCTTTAAACAAAGCAGCCCCTTAAAAAATGGCATTCTTTAGAAAAGGCCTATACTTTTCTTAATTTCACCAAGAAAAGGTGATCAATAATATCTTATAACTCAGAAGATGAAGAAATCTATTATTAACATAAAAAAGGTTCAGCTGATCTCTGGTCCCATCACCCCAATAGATAAACACAGCTCATGTCCAGGTCTGTTTCTCTCTTATTTTTACTCTCAAAAGTGAGAGGCTGGTCTTTAGAACCTGCTGTTTCTTGAGTCATTTTAAAAACATAGCATAAGTTAATCAAAAGGTTAAAATAAAATGCACATGATATCAGAGCTAGCCTTTTAACATAACATAATCAAGAATTTGGTGTATTTATACAACAGAGACGATGAGAAAGTAACTCCAATACCCTCAACTAAATAAATCATATTTCTACCATACATTGTTACCTTTTTCTCTTTTTATCTAAGCACACATTCATCTCTCTCACACACGTGCCCCCAATGTATATTTTTGCATGTGTGTAAAAGCACAGACATATACATGCACACAAGTACTTTAATTCTATTTTTAAGTCACAGTGGGAATTCCTTAGTGAGGAGGGATAAAAAGTTCCTGAATAAGACACTGAGAACATCTAGATTTATTATTTTCTCTATTTTACTTCCCAACTTAACTGTAATTAAAGAATAAATCCATAGGAAATAAAAGAGGTTTTAAAAACTTAGTTTACAAATTCCAGCTACAGTAGTTGGGAGCTTTACTTGATCTATGTATTTCTATTTACCCTGTAACTAAGCTTCTAGCCATCGTAAGTGTAAACCACAGATCATTTACTAAAGAGACATCATTCTCAACAGTTCTATGAGCAGTAATAAATGGTCTAAAGGTGTTCTATGTTTTGAGGCCCCAGGATATCCTTTTATTTTATATATCTGCAAGGTAGCAAAGGATAGCTATACACCTTGACACGGCAGAGATCCAGTGTAAAAAGGTGCTTCACTAGTTTGTTTTGTAAAAAAAAAAAAAAAAAAAAAAAAAAAAAGCTCATATATAATTTTTTAGCTATTAAACACATAGGCAACATAATTCATTACACTCAATACAGCTTTAGTATAAAACTTATAATTTATGAGGTGATGTTAATAGTATAAATTAATATACCTTTTCTCTTAAAATCTACAATAAGTATTCTGAAAGCTCATTGGGGAAGGAAATTTTTAAATAAAAGTTTTAAAGCTGTGCGTGGTGGGAAAGGATTCTGTATGCTGAGGCTGAGATGAGAGCCTGAAGGAGAAGGAAAAGCGTCCCATGCAAGACACCGTGGGCTACGAAACCAAATGTTTTCTCTTTCTTGCGCTCTCTTCAATGATGAGTCACCTTTAGTTTCTTTTAAAACTATTTTCTTATTTTAAAAACTGCCCTAATTTCCACAAGGAATCCCTGAGACATACTCAACACTATACAGTGAAAAGAACTATCACTGTTGAGAGGAACTGATTCAACCCTTCAGAGCAGATGAAGACACCGTCACAAGCACCAAACCTCCCATCCGTTCCACACTCCTCGGCTGGAGCCAACTGTACCTCAACAACGCAGGGTGGAGTCATTTCAGGGCAAATCAGTCTATTCCCCAAGTAAAAGCAAGGGTGGCATTTAGCTGCATTAGAGCCTTCTGCGCGGCATGTTGAAAATTTTTCCAAGGGTAACTTTGGGTGCATATAGAGCTTACTTCAGTGGTCCCCAGCTTAAAAAAAACAAACAAAAACAAAAACCAAGTGAAAGAAGAGGATTCTATTACTCTTAGGCCAGGAGCAGTACAGATTGTGTGTGTGTGTGTGTGTGTGTGTGTGTGTGTGTGGTATCTGTGTGTGTGCAGATCGTGTGTGTGTGTGTTTGTGTGCAGATCGTGTGTGTGTGTGTGTGTGTGTGTGTGTGTGTGTGTGTGTGTGTGTGTGTGTACTTCAGTGCCGGGGGTGGGCTGAGCAAGCAGGCAGAAGGGAAAACAGAAGGAAAGCTGTGCTGCCCTACATTGCTAAGAGTTAGACAGGTTTTCTCCAATAAGACTGTTTTTGGACTGAACTTCAGATCACCAAAACCCTGCCACTCAAAAGTAGCCAAACACCCCCAAGATTTGGGAACCTGGGGTTAAAAAAGTCATTCCAAGTTTGCTCTCTTTGTTTCTCTCTGAAATGCCACGTTTCTTTTTATCTGCTCTGTATCACAGTGCAGCGAGGAAAGCTAACAAAAAAATTTAAGAGCTGGAGTGAAAAGAGAATTTTTGCTATTTAGAAATAAGGCTAAGTTTGACCCACAATTTTCGCATTAATGACACCGGTCATTAGGAGAGACATAATTATTCATTTATGTTTTATGTTTTCTTTCCTAACTCACTGGTTAGGAGAGAAGAAAATGCTTAACGGATATCCAACTATGTCCTTTACGGATATCTTATTACACATCTTTTGAAAGGTGGCATTTAAAAAATGCTACTTTAATCCACTGAACACGGATTTTGGGTCCCTCCAGAATATGATATTGGAAAGCTTTATAAAGTTCAGAATATTAAGAAGTCATTACATTGTTTTACTTTTCTAGAGAATGCCCATGAAAATTCAGTTGTTTTCAATGTACTGAGAGGAAAAATTAAAAAAATCTACGTTCTATCACACATATATTCCCACCCCACCCCATCCTCAAGAAATATATTTCTTGTCAGGAAAAAAATCCTTGGAGCGATGTAGGTATCTGTGATGAAAGATCTGGTATGACTACATTTTCTTCCAGGGAATCCTTTAAATTGCCTCATTAAACTGCAGAGTTCTGTTGACCATTTAAAAGACCACTGTATTATTCTATATATACCAGATTAAAAACAGAATTTAATAGAATGTTAAAAGAAGGCGAAAAAGAAAAAGGATGAAGAAACTGGAAACGAGACATCTAAACAAAATTTAAAGGACTTTCTAACCCTATAACTTGAACTGGTTCGCCTGGTGGTGTTAACATCCTCGTCTTCTTGCGATACCATCCACAGCAATCTTTTGAACTAACGGGAAGAAAAAAGGCAACGTGCCCCACACAAGCACTGCCGATGAAGCTACCACCCGTCACCACCACTCCCACCATGCAGGGGGGCACAGGAAGGACTGCAGGCAGGTATCAGTGAATTCACAGGATGGGCGTGACCTACATAGGCTCAAATTCTAGTGCCCAATGACAAAAGCCCAACGGTAAAGGTCAACAGAAATATAAATTTCTTCATGTAAGAAGCAAATTGTACAGCTAGGGCATCTGCATGTATCACGGGCACTGTTTCCTTCCAAATCAAAGAACTGTCTTTGCCTCTGTGGATTATGATCACTGACTGAGAACGAGCTCTGGTAAGGAAAAGCTTTAGTGTTAGTCACAGAGAGTGATGATTCTTAACTTGCGGTTGAGAGGTTGGGCTTATTTAAGAAGTAAATCTTATAAATAACTATTTGGCAAAGATAAAGTACTAGCTTTCATTAGCCTTAAACCGCTCCAGACAATAACTACAATTTTAAGGAAAAAAAAATTTTTTTTCCAACTTTATCTCCATACCTACTATTTGCTTCTCATTAAATTATACTCTTTTCATGGAAGGATACTAGACACGCCATACTGCCTGCCAACATGAAATTGCTCAGGAAGTCATTTATGAAGCAGTTCTATCTCACATGGTAGGTTACTAGAGAAAATAATCCTTTGCCATATAAGCTATGCGACGATAATTAGAAAGTTTTTCCATTGCATAGTCTGTCACTTGGTGGGTTAAATGTAATTGCTATTTACTATTGCGAATTGTTTACTAACTACATAACCTACCCAGATGTGCAAATTGCTAAGCCATTTGTACAGAAGAAAAACAATGTCTTAAGTACTTTAATTAAAATAATACTAACAATTATGCAGAGGGTGTAAAGGAGAAAAACACATCTTTCCTTCGGACGCTACAGATCACAGCCAGTGAATATTATACATTAGAATGGAATTCAGATTCTCAGAGCACAGAATGTATCCATTAACTGCAGCAACTTTGTACATTAAATCACATTAACACAATCTAACTGGCCTTTATAAATGGTCCCAAAGTACTGCAGAAACAGAGTGAACCTTCTTTGCCACTATTTCTCATGAGTTTGACACTAGAATGAAAGCTAGTATCCACCTAATTAGATAGAACCTTATATAAAATTTGTTTTTGATTCCAGTATTGCCTTATTATAGAATAAGTGCTATTTTAAAAGACACTGATTTTCATATTTCTGGAGTAAAAGACACTTCATTCCTTTCTTTACATATTATTAGCAAACCTACTACTAATAGACTAGAATTGCTCCATTAGCTAAAAGAACAACATAACAGATATCTCTGGGTTCACAGATGTTCTTCTCTCTTCCAAAAAGGGACTCACAAGAAACAGCAAGAGCAAACAAATCGCAAGCTCGGATATTTGTTTTGAAGTAGACGAAACGAGAAGAAAAATTTGTTTTTTTGCTAACTCCTCAAACCTACGCTGGTACTTTCTACGGGTGCCCTTTCTTCAGCTATCATCGTGGGCATCTACACAAAAATGAATTTACTCAAAGTTTTTGGTGTGAAGCTGTAACTGGCAACATTCCTGATCATTTCATGCCTCCTTACCAGAAAGCAGAAAAGGGCTTAAAAATGCACAGAAAACAGAAAATTGCAAACCATAAAATGTGCAACTTACTGCAAACTCAGTTTTGATAACTGAAGAATTTTAAGCAGCTACCACAAGGGACAAATAGCCAGAAAAATTCAGATCGACGTCCCATGACTTGCCCTTCACTGTCAAAGAAGGGCTGATGAGAAAGTCAGTGTGTATGTACCACTTTTACCTCAATAAAAAAGAAAGTCAATGGGCTGCTCTGCTACAACCTTTAATTAGTACACAATGGAGACGGAATCAAATCACCGGGAATGGACAGTTATCTCGTGATGATTATTATGGGATGTGAAGAGTTTAGCAAACTAAATGACACTTTTGAGCAGAGGTAACTACTCATAATCGTTTCATTACAGTACATTAAAATAAAAAAGCTTACTAACATAGGTTCACAGGTGAAAAATATTCAAATTATCTCTTCTCACCCTTCAGAATAGAAATTTACGGTGCTACCAAATATAATTTTGCTTTGTGACATAATTTTATAATTTAGAAATTTCTCAATCTGCAAAAAAGGCAAAGCTATTAAAAAATAAATCTTCCAATCAATTATCATGATTAAAAAAAAAAAACTAAATATATTACAAACATATTTTTGGCCCACAGAAAGAAACTTCAATAAATACAAAATAGGGCATATAATGATTTCATACAGTCATGTGACATTTCCCCTCCATAATCTCAGGCACGTTTTATCTGCATAATGCCTGCTGATTACCATCATTCCTTTAAAAAGCAGAGAAAGAAAAGCTTTCAAAAGAAGGGACTGGTTAGAATTAGCATGGCATAAAGAGAATACATATAGGAAGTAGGAAAATACATCCAAATCTTTACCTATTGAAAAGGAATTAAGATCAAATATTCCCTGACAAATGAATTATTATATCACATCATTAATAGATATGTTCTCTCTACTCATCTTAAAATATATATATGTAAATTAGACTAGACTCGGGTATAAATAGCCAATGGTATCTCAAGGGACAGTGAAACTTCTCAGCAAAAGCAGAGTACAGATGCCTTTAAAATCTAGTTCCACCCTTGGGCGCGGGGGGGATCGGGGGTCGGGGAGAAGGCAGGTAAAAAGAAACCTCACATATTCATTTCATAGTCACCAGCTTACTAAACTATCCAATATGATTTTTGACCCTACAGTTCTGGTACTTAAAAAAAAAATGTCCCCAAACTTAAACCTAAATACTTAAATTATTTTAAAAGTACCAAAGGGTGGATAAAATTTATGTCTAATTTCCATATTCTGCTTTGAAAGAAACTTTAAAATGTGTATCCTTCAGATATTACACATCACTTCACAACTGGTACATTGATTCTACAAGTGTCTTCAACATTTTACAAATCTTACCAAAGAATCACTACTGTAAACATGAAAAATTCAAAAGCAAAAGATGGATCAAGGAGTTCACAGATCCCATCTTTCCAAACCTATCTGACCTATCCTGCTTTTCACATCAAAATATTTTAATTACATCTTGTGAATATATTCCATGGAAGAGGGATTTAGAAACAAATGCACATCTAAAAAGGCAATATAACCAACCACCAGACCTCAGAATCGCAGCAACCCTGCAGTCCCTCCAGGCAAGCTTTTCGCGACATCTGCAGGGCACTGACATGAATTCAGCTTTTTGTGTTCTGGGCTAACTTAGCAGAAGAGGGTTGTGCTATTCACGCCACCAGACCACCACCCTTCTCCATTCAGGAAAGTCGGTTAACTCGGTGGGAAAGAATGACCAACCTTATCAGGGTTGTGAGATGTGGGAAAGGAGAAGGGCCTTCTACTCATTAGGAAAGAAAAAAACCTAACAATGGGACAGCTGCTTCCTGCCCTGCACAAAAACACACGCGTGGGTGCACACACACACACAGGCAGTCAAAAGACTAATTTTTTTTCTTTTTAATTAAACATGATCACAATTAGGAATGGAATCCTGGCCTCATGTGATGTTTAGCAGTTGGTGCTAAGTCAGAGCCTTGATCTGCCTCTACACACCATTTGCCGTCTCTTACACAGGAACTCGATGAACAGGCTCATTCTATTTAGAACCACCACCTATGTAAAGACCTGGTATTAGAATGGAAAGCATTGATCTGAATACTAGGAAATCGTAAAGGGCACTGGTAATCTGAGGTATCTTTCACTTCTAGGACTTGCTGCTGAAAGTCGATTCTATGCAGTCACTGTGCTGAGCCACGAGGAAACCACTGGGGGAGGGCGGGCCTGCCGGGAGGGGACGAGCACCAGTGCGCAGGAGCACGTGTGAACACTGAAGCGAGGCCCGCTGCGGGGTAACGCGCTTAGCTGGAAAACGGAGTTCTCCTCTAGGCCCCATCTGTTATTTTTAAAATCTTCTTTAGGAAAAGGGGAGAGGGGTGATAAAGAGGAAAACAAGATAGAAAACACCAGGTTCCCCACCTGCCTGCAAGCACACAGATACGCTCAGTTAGGGGAGGTAAAGGGAGAAGATGCATTATTGGTACTTGTAGCTGTGGCACCTGTCACTGTGAAGCCTGTGGGAGGCGCTATGGAGCTGTGGCTGGGCTGCAGGTCCTTGGGGATGCCACTGTGAGAACTCAGCTGGTGGCCGAAGGCTGCGCTGAACTGAGGGAGTTGCTGCTTGGGAGAGGTGGAGGCCAGCAGTTCAGCAGAAGGCCCCATGCCACTGAAGCTGGTCTGCGGCAACCCCGGAAGCACACTGGAGCTGCTGGGGGTCACGGTGGCGAAGGCAGGCTGTGTGGTCTCTGAGTTCGAAGTGGTGGGTGGTGTGGATAGGGAGGTGGAAAGAAGATGTCCATCTGCGCCGAGAAGGTTGCTAAATGGAGAGGGATCTCCGAGGCTGACAGGGAGACTGCCCCAGTGAGTTCTGGGGTTCACGACTCCTCCAAGTGGCACCTCAAGTTGGGCTGGGAGCAAGTGCTGCGCCATGATGGGCATCTCTGCTGAAAAGGTAGCTGCCATATTATCACCAGAGTAAGATGTTGTGTGGGGAGAGGTGATATGGTCACTGTAGGGAGACGGCACGTGCTCACTATCATAATGGCTTCCATGGGGCGAGGAGTGTGAATGATCACTGCTGTATTGCTGTCGTGAGGTGATTAGGTCATCTGCCTTGCTCAGCAGCTGGGCAGGATGTGGCCTCTGGGAGGCATGGCTGCCGTCATGAAGTCCATGAAACTGTCCTGGGAAGGCTCTCTCCCCAAGTGCACTCTGGCTGATCAGAGTGGCAGAAGTAAGGCCAACGTTGGCTGGGGCAGAGAACTGCCCCTGGATCTGCCCTGCCAGGGGTGTAGGTGGGTTAGACAAGGTAGCAGAACGGAGCAGGTTCTCATCCAGCTCTAGACTAGAAAAATTGTCGTGTACTATACGCCCATTCAGCAGCTCCCCCAGGTCCGTGTTTACCTCTCGGCTCAAGGACTGAATTCCTGAAGCTCCAGTCCCTGTGGAGAACACCCCTATTCCTCTGTCTGACAACTCCTGGACGGGTACACCATCTGACTGGGTGAGCACCCCAATGGTACTCAGGCACTCAAGAGAAGTCACGGCCTGCAAGGCCCGCTCAAGCTCCTCGGCCTCTTCGGTGGTGGGGAGGAGGTCCCCGTTCTTGCCTGAGTAAACGAGAGCCATCAACAGTCAGCAGAGCTTTCACCGCCCCAGACCACAAAAATCATACAGCGGAATGATTTGTAACAATATTCTATTATGGATCGGATGGAAAGGAAAAAGTGAAATATTCAGCTGCAGGACAGGTGTGAGGGGTCAAGCTGTCCCGGAACCTGAATCACATCTTCAGTTCATTTACAGCACTATCAAAAACCATCTGAGCAAAGTGTTCGGTGCTTAGGAGTCTAAGCGTTACCAATTTAAAACCCGTGGTGACTATCTGATTTCACAAATGTTTTTACCCCAAGTTATATTAACGTCATTAAAACGGAAAACATATCTATCAGTTCAGATCTGAGAAAAAAGGCTGTGCGGGAGGAGCCGCCTTTGTTCCTCTACTCTTGGGCTCTTCCAGCTGGAAGGGCAGCTGTGAAGCCTAGAATACAGAACCCACGTGCATATTTCAGCGCAACACCAAGCACTCAGCTCACTTCATAGGTTACCTTTTGAAATGCTTTTGCGTTACTCTCTACTCTTCCCTCTCATCCTTCTCCCATTTCTAAGTGATTTTCACACAATGGAAGTCACAGGCCTCACTGATTTCATTTCCAATACAAAAAATCCATTGTAAGGAACTTGACTAATCACCCCCAAAATACCCAGTTTTTAATGGTGAAAGAAACCTTCTAAGAGTATAAAAGATTTCCCTTGAAAGCACTAGAGAATTGGTGGTATTAAGTCAACTTTGTTCTGGAAAAGTGCACTTCAGTTGAAGTACATGGTGGGGTACTAAAATGAGGACAAGTTCTGAAAGGTTTCAATAAACTCAAATTTTAAATGTCTTTGTTCAAAAATAAACGAAGGTAGGTGCCTTGGCGGTCCAGTGGTTAGGACTTAGGGCTTTCACTGCCGCGGGCCCGCGTTCAATCCCTGGTCGGGGAACTAAGATCCCGCGTGCTGCGCGGTGAGGCCAAAGATAATAAATAAGTAAAGGAACAAAGTTATAAACCTAGCTCTCAAACCTACTGATCCACTAAGGCTAGGATATCAGTTTAAAAACTGTACATGCCTCACCTTCTAGAAAGAGTAAAACAGCTTTAGTGCTTTACCTTTCCTGTCTCTGGTGAGAGACGTTACACGTGAGGAGGGATACTCCAAACATATCTCAAAAAAGTTACCTCCCCGTTTAAAAAACTCATTTTAAAAACCAGTTTTCTCCAATCAAAACATTGACCATACCTTCAAAAAAATCAAAATCTTGTAAGTCATCAGGTAGCCGCGGCAGGACGTCTGAAAAGTCCTCCTGGTTCAATTCCAAGTCATGTGGAATGTCAGTGATCTCATTGGCAATGTCATCCGGCAGCTCATCAGCACTCAGCTCTGGCGTGGACGGGCTCCTGGGGAAGATGACACGATTGGCCCCGCCCCCCCCCCCAACTTGACCTCCACATCAGTGTCCCCGCGACAAGTCTGTCGATGCAAAAACGGAAAATCCTAACTCAAAATGTCTCCCTTCCTACTTTAAGAGAAGGAAATCGGAAACCAAAACGACAGACCTCATGTAGTTACACACTTCTGCAACGCTTACCCACGTATTAAGAGAAGACAACAATTTGGAGATACTATTTTTACTGCAAATTAGTAGAATGAATGACAATTTTGTGCACTAGTAAAATGAATTACAATTTGGTATATCAAGTGTGTCTTAGCACTTTATAGTAGAATTTAAAATCTGGTCAAAATAATAATTAAAAAAAAAAAAAAAGTAACAGGGCTTCCCTGGTGGCGCGCTGGTTAAGAACCCGCTTGTGCCAATGCAGGGAACATGCGTTTGAGCCCTGGTCCGGGAAGATGCCACATGCCGCGGGGCAACTAAGCCCGGGCGCCACAGCTACTGAGCCTGCGCTCTAGAGCCCGTGCTCCGCAACAAGAGAAGCCACCGCAATGAGAAGCCCGCGCACCGCGACAGAGTAGCCCCCGCTCGCTGCAACTAGAGAAAGCCCGCGTGCAGCAACGAAGACCCAACGCAGCCAAAATAAATAAATAAATAATGAATGAATAAATAAATTTTAAAAAATGAAACAGATAAAACTGGGATGTTTAGCTGAAACAGAAGCCTCATTCATCTGGTCAAAATGCTTATTACCCCTGACAAAATTAATAATGCATCAGATTTCTGATGGAATATTTCTGTTGGAACATATATGGAATTTCTGTTGAAATAGAAAAATCTGAGAGTAGTCAATTAAATTCCCAATATCAGCATGTGCTCTCTTGGTTATCAAAAGCTTTACCTCAGATCTAACCCCATCAGATATTTTGTAAAAAATTATATTGAAAACTACAAAATCTAGGCTTATATACCAAATGGTTCCTTTAGCCTACTTCCAACACTAGAAAAGTAAACGAAGCCAGATGTTCTGAGAACGATCAGAACACGTAAAGCAGATGTAAACTCTGGCGCCATCACTGACCGGATGTGAGAGGCCTCCACTGGCAGTGAGACGCTGGTGGGCATGCTGAGGTTCCCCTGAGGAACTGCAGGGGGAATGGGTTTTTGGGGTCGACGAGGTCCACGCCTTCTCTTCTTCTTGTGTTTTTTGGTAAGTGCAGGAGGCTTGGTTTTTTTCCTGGGTTTCCTCTGCTGCTGGTGCTGAACTTTACGGGAGCTATCTCCTCTCAAGAAATTATCCTTTGGAATGAATAAATGGGTATTTTTAAACTGAGATTATTTGGGAAAAACCAAATAGCTATCTGAAAAAAATACTTATATCTCTTAAAATTCTATATAGTGCCTAAAGCTATGTATAACGATAATTAAATGAATAAGAAATTCATTTTAAAATTTAATTCAAATCAATTCAATGTATACATATAGCTCTTCCCACATTTACAGGCATTGTCATAGATGCTGTAGTATAAAGAACTGAATAAACTTTGATTTGTGCTCTCGAAGAACGTAGTCTCCCATGGGAAAAACATGACTACAAGGATACATAAATACAGTAGAAAAAATTGGGCAATAATGATATAAACACCTTCTAAGGGTACACAAAAGGAAAATCCTTTATTTGTAGTTACGTGAGATTAAAGGATAAACAGGATTTTAAGTTACTGGGATAAGGGGGAAGATCATTCTAGGCTAAAGGAAATGGCACAAACAGACAAAAAGGACAGCAAATAATTGGGTATGACTATTGCTCGGGGTATAATGGAGGACAAAATATAAAAGTAACCTGTAAAGAAGTCTGGAACCGGATCCTGTATGACTTTGAATACTCTGTTAAGGATTTTAAACTTTATTTTATAGGCAATGGGGAATGATTTTTGATGACAGGAGTACATGTTTTAAAAGGATTAACTATCCTGGTAGCAACATAAAGGGATAAAGAGAAGAGGCAAGTGAGTGGAGGAAAAAGTTCCAATCAGAGGGCTAGTTCAACAAGTATTACTGAGACTGATAAATAGCTGAGGGCAAAGTGAGCAGGAATGGAAAAGCGAGGGCCTGTTGAGAGAGAATTCTCAAGATGTGACAGCTCCTTGGATGTGGTGAGGATGAGGGGAATATAAAATTCTCAAATGTGTCCAGGATTTCTAGTTGAGGTGATTGTTAGGGGATAATGCCATTAGTTGGGATACAGAACACAGCAGAATAAACAGAATCAGGAAAAACGTTAAGGAATTCAGCTGGGCTCAGATAGAGTCTGAGATGTGAAGACGTCCAGGGAGGCAGGAGAAAACCGTATGTGGTGCACAGGAAGGAAGACAGGGATGGAGATGGAGACCTGGAAATCGTGACACAGTACAAGTCCCTCAAATAATTTATAGGGACCAGGCAGACATGGTAAAGAGAGAAGACAATGGGCACACAGCTTTATAAAACTGTTGCAATTAAGTGAGGAGGCAAAGGAAGAAGAACCAGGAAGGAATGAGAAACCTGCACTACAACTAGCTTTCTTCAGCTAGTACCCTTAAATCTGAAGACCCAGATGCACATTTTACTCTCTCTACAATCGGAAAGCATTTTACAATGACGGCATATTATTCCTGCCGTCAGCCAGGTGATGATCCTTACAGTTGGTGCTGCCTACATGTTCAAAGTTGGTCATAGCTCTTTGAACTGTCATTGTTTGAACGAAGGTATGTGCATTGTTGGTTTTACATGCAAAGGAAAAACTGCTGTGTATGCAGAAAGGCACAAAAAGCGGCAGTGTGTAAAACTGTTACTGGTGAAGCAAATATTCATTATTGAAGAACTGACCACAATCGCCCCCACCCACCTTTTTATTGCAAAGCAACAACCAAAGGAAAAGGGAAAATAATCCACAAAGTGGACAAAGCTGTGTTATAGTAGATGTATGTAGAAAATACTGCCTTTCACACACCAAGAATTAGGTGAAACCAGGAATGCTATAGAAGATAAAAATATCTATGTCTATCTAACACTAAAAAAGCTATTTTGGTAAGCATAAAATAAAAATTTGAAGTGATAAGAAATGCACTGTGCAACATTTTTTCCTTCTTGGTGGTATATAAGACAATCGTGGTTTTTACGATTGATGTCACCTTTGTTGATGAACTCAGTAATAACTCTTATAATCAAATACATAAAAAGATCTGAAGACTAATAATTATCACTAGCATCAAACAAATTCAAAGCAAGAAAGAATAAAATTAAGCATAAATTCAGGAAATCTAAAAGATGTTTAATCCCAGACAAATACTTGAATCCAAACACAATTACAGACTCAAAATTCACAAATTTAGAAAACAACAAAAAAGAGGCTGCTTCCCAGCCTCTGTAATTCCTTTTGGTTCAACACTTGACGTCTACTTTTTTTATGCCCACTATGTAACTGAATAAATAGTGAATAAGCAGCTACCAGTACCCACCAGGTGCTGGCATCCATTCCAGGATTTCCCTCTAGGACCAGTGTGAATCTTGAGCAAGAGGGAGGAAGAGAGCTCTAGCCAAGAATACACAAGTCCTACTGGTTCTGCTTCTAGGCTTCTGTCTTACTCTCTTAGGCTTATGCTGTGTAGCCAGGCAACATTTTTGGTACTGTGCCAGCTCCTCCACACAGAAGTGCCCAGGACTGAGACCCTGCCTGGCTCTTGGTATTCCCTTACTTAGCT
Organism: Physeter macrocephalus; assembly: GCF_002837175.3. Classification (NCBI taxonomy): domain Eukaryota; kingdom Metazoa; phylum Chordata; class Mammalia; order Artiodactyla; family Physeteridae; genus Physeter; species Physeter macrocephalus. The sequence continues at coordinate 109,553,088 of NC_041215.1, forward strand.
CCTCCAGAGAACACCTGTGTCCTAGAGGCTCTCCTAAAGCCAACTGTTCATTTACGTACACTACTTACAAACACTGTTCACTCCCAGCATTCTCACTGTCCCATTCTACTTCTATGCAGGACAACGCAGTTAGTAACTTACCATCTGTTGTATGGTCTCATACCTATTGAATACCATGTTCTGTCTGCCAGCCTGGACCTTGGGCAGCTCTAGCCTCTTCTAACCAATGGCTGTCCTATCAAGTGGCTGAGTCTAGTTCAGACTCTCACCCCTCTCCCCCACAAGCCATGTGCCTAACCGATAATTTATTCAACCATTACTTATGGAGCATCTTTGTTCCGAGCACTGGGGATATAGTAGCATTGAACAAAAAATGTTCCTGCCTTTGTGAAGTTTACATTCTAGTAGGGGGATTCAGAAAATAAACAAAATAATTAATAAATAATGTTAGGCAAATATAAATGTTAGGAAGAAAAATAAGGTAGAGTACGAGGATAAAAAATAGCAGGGTAGAGGGGAGGCAGAAATGAACTGACACTTGATCAGAAACCTGAATGAAATGAAGGAATGAGACATGGAGAAATCTGGGGAAAGAACACTCCAGGAAGAGAGAAAAACAAGCAGAAAGTCCCTGAGGTAGGAGCATACTTAGAGAGTGTTTAAGAAAGAGCAAGAAGGTCAATGTTGCTGGAGCTGTGGAAGTGAGGAGAGGGTATAAGACGAAGCTGGAGAGGTTGCCAGGGCCAGATCAGGAAGTGCCTCATAGGCATGGTAAGAATTTCGGATTGGATTCTAGATGCGATGGGAAGATACTGGAAAGTTTTGATCAGGGAACTAAAATGATCAGATGTATATTCTAAAAGGCCTGCTCTAAAGGCTACATACTGAATGATTCCATTTAGAAGACATTCTGGAAAATGTAAAATTATACGGACAGAAAGAGATCAGTGGGGATAGAAAAGGGCCGACTACAAAGGGCAGCACTAGAGACTTTTGGGGGGTGATGGAATGATTCTGTATCTTGATTATGTATCTGTATGCATGTCAAAATTCATAGTACTGTATACTAAAAAGAGTGAACATTACTATATGTAAATTCAAAGACAGTGGGACCCACACACATAGTCTACCCTGGCTGATATGTGAGCTACACATCCGGGCACAGGGGGCATGGCAGGAAGAAGGGAGACTAATTAGGAGACTATTACAATAATGTAGGCAAAGATGATGGTAGCCAAGGCTAAAATGGTAGCAGTGAAGTTGGTAAAATGTGTGTGAATTCAAGATACAGTCTGAAAGTAGAGCCAAGAGATTTGCACAGTTTTGATCACCCAGTGTTAGTCTCTCACTGGGGGACGGATGGAATACAAGTGTTTGCTCTACTCTTATGTAATTTTTAACTTAAAAATAGCTCATACTAGTGTCAGATTCTACAACTGTCTTCAGAGAGAAAGCCATCTGTGTATTGTAGAAACTTTGCATTGAAAATAACTTTTAAAAACCTGACTAATATTATTTTATACTGCATTTTTATTTTACATTATTAAATAAAATATATATTATTTGATGACTGATTTTATTATACTAATTCAACCTTCTGTTTGCCTGGCTGAATCTACCTAAGTAGGAATGTTTAACCAGCTGAAAAGTATAAACTGCTTTCAATTTCTTTAGAAGCATTCACATAAAAACAGTTATACTAATCATCAACTCACTAAATCAATAAAGCAGATCCTAAAGTACAGACTCCCCATTTGACAATATTTTCCTAGTCTTATTAGAAGTATGATGGAATGGTATAACTTTAAAGCCAACATTTACAACCAGGATCATTTACTTCAGTGGTTTGAAAGCTACAGTGCCAAGGGTATATATTACCAAGGGTCTGTGAAATCAATGAAAGTCCACAAAAGTGGTTTAAAAAACATATGGAAGGGGCTTCCCTGGTGGTGCAGTGGTTGAGAATCCGCCTGCCGATGCAGGGGACGTGGGTTCGTGCCCCCGTCCGGGAAGATCCCACGTGCCGCGGAGCGGCTGGGCCCGTGAGCCATGGCTGCTGAGCCTGTGCGTCCGGAGCCTGAGCTCCGCAACGGGAGAGGCCACAACAGTGAGAGGCCCACGTACCAAAAAACAAAAAACGAACAAAAAAACCTATGGAAGTCATTCTTTAACCATGATAAAACCTCAATAAGCTAACAAAAATGTCTATATTTTAAATGTTTTAAAATTAAAATGGGAAAGTAATTATTCAATATTTGTATACGTAATTTAGTATACAACTTTTCAAAATATATGGTCCATAAAGGAAATCTAGAAAACAAAACAGGTTCTTAGAGAAGAAGCCGGTAAACTTCATACACGGCAACTGAGGTCTAGAAAGGATGACTCATTAGTCCATGTTATACATATAGCTAGTGGCAAAGCCAGAACCAGTGTTACACTACTAAGTCCTGTCCAATGGCCACTTGGTTACCCTGATGCATCCCTGCAAACTAAAATACGCTCATAGCAGGTAAGAGTTGTCTTATTCAACTTTTTAATACATAGGTACCTAGCACAACACCTTGCAAATAGCAGAACAACTCAGTAAGTGTCTGATGGGTGAAATGCATTTATTTTAAGTGATTATATAATTCAGGTAGTTCACTAATTCAGACTTTTCTCTCCAAATTATTCTGAACTAATTAGGGCTTACGCTACCAGCATTAACTAAAGCAATAAATTAAGTCCAATGGAATTATAATAAGGGTTGGCTTTTGGCTGAAATTTCATCAAATATCCAAGACATTCGCAGAATTATATATAAGAAAAGCAAAATCCTAGAGAAATGGAGCAAAGAAAGATCTTGAGAAATTTGCCTATGTATAAGAAAATGTATCTTGAGGAGAAGAGAAGTATAGACTAGCTACAGATAATGAACAAAATGACCACATCTAACTAACTACTAAATGCTTTCTAGAATGGTGTTTTTTTTTCAGTGAGGGTATAAAATTAATTCAATAGGTTATGACCAGCATTTTTTTTTTTTAGTGAAATAGAAGAGACTACAAAATATGAGGTACTAAAAGAGTATTGTTTCACAAAACTTGTTTCAGTGATTTACATACACATATAGTTTGTACTAAGTCATAAAATATTTCCTACTCTGGACAGCTATCAAAACTTTGAAAGCCTCAAGCTATTATATATAGGATGGATAAACAAGTTCCTACTGTACAGCACAGGGAACTGCACTCAATATCCTGTGAAAACCATAATAAAAAAGAATATGAAAAAGAGTACATATATAAATATATGTATAACTGAATCACTTTGAGAATCCGCCTGCCGATGCAGGGGACGTGGGTTCGTGCCCCCGTCCGGGAAGATCCCACGTGCCGCGGAGCGGCTGGGCCCGTGAGCCATGGCTGCTGAGCCTGTGCGTCCGGAGCCTGAGCTCCGCAACGGGAGAGGCCACAACAGTGAGAGGCCCACGTACCAAAAAACAAAAAACGAACAAAAAAACCTATGGAAGTCATTCTTTAACCATGATAAAACCTCAATAAGCTAACAAAAATGTCTATATTTTAAATGTTTTAAAATTAAAATGGGAAAGTAATTATTCAATATTTGTATACGTAATTTAGTATACAACTTTTCAAAATATATGGTCCATAAAGGAAATCTAGAAAACAAAACAGGTTCTTAGAGAAGAAGCCGGTAAACTTCATACACGGCAACTGAGGTCTAGAAAGGATGACTCATTAGTCCATGTTATACATATAGCTAGTGGCAAAGCCAGAACCAGTGTTACACTACTAAGTCCTGTCCAATGGCCACTTGGTTACCCTGATGCATCCCTGCAAACTAAAATACGCTCATAGCAGGTAAGAGTTGTCTTATTCAACTTTTTAATACATAGGTACCTAGCACAACACCTTGCAAATAGCAGAACAACTCAGTAAGTGTCTGATGGGTGAAATGCATTTATTTTAAGTGATTATATAATTCAGGTAGTTCACTAATTCAGACTTTTCTCTCCAAATTATTCTGAACTAATTAGGGCTTACGCTACCAGCATTAACTAAAGCAATAAATTAAGTCCAATGGAATTATAATAAGGGTTGGCTTTTGGCTGAAATTTCATCAAATATCCAAGACATTCGCAGAATTATATATAAGAAAAGCAAAATCCTAGAGAAATGGAGCAAAGAAAGATCTTGAGAAATTTGCCTATGTATAAGAAAATGTATCTTGAGGAGAAGAGAAGTATAGACTAGCTACAGATAATGAACAAAATGACCACATCTAACTAACTACTAAATGCTTTCTAGAATGGTGTTTTTTTTTCAGTGAGGGTATAAAATTAATTCAATAGGTTATGACCAGCATTTTTTTTTTTTAGTGAAATAGAAGAGACTACAAAATATGAGGTACTAAAAGAGTATTGTTTCACAAAACTTGTTTCAGTGATTTACATACACATATAGTTTGTACTAAGTCATAAAATATTTCCTACTCTGGACAGCTATCAAAACTTTGAAAGCCTCAAGCTATTATATATAGGATGGATAAACAAGTTCCTACTGTACAGCACAGGGAACTGCACTCAATATCCTGTGAAAACCATAATAAAAAAGAATATGAAAAAGAGTACATATATAAATATATGTATAACTGAATCACTTTGCTGTACAGAAGAAATTAACACAACATTGTAAATCAACTATACTTCAATACAATTTAAAATATATATATATATATATAAACTTTGAAAGCCTCTGTTGCAGAAAATAAAATTTGAACTTACCATTTTTTTGGCATGTTCTTCACACAGAGGTGTCTGGTGTGTAATGTCAAAAACGGGCACAGAGCACTGCTGTCCATCTGCAAACTTGGCCGTGCAACTTGAGAAGAGCTGCTGAGAGCGGTTCGAGAGGATATCTGGGGTTTTTTTAAGTTAGGAATAAAATACACTGAAACCACTTAATTTTTCGAGTTCTACATAAAATGTGTTTCTTCCCTAACTTGTGCTTAGTAAGTATAAATTTTATTATCTATAAAAGCTAAAGAACCAACCCAACTACTAATAATAGAAAAATGATAGTAAGTTGAGCTTATCATCTTTATTTCTCAGAATATACTTCTGAAGGAGTCTATTTTGCTAATGAGCTTCTAACATGAGTCTCCCATTGTGATTTATGGTCATTGTGATTTCTGTTATTTGGAGAAGCAGGGTCATTTCCTTCCTAACACACTGACTCCTAAAAGTTCCACTATGATGATTAAAAACAAACAAACAAAAAACTTTCTCTTAAGGAAAATTTCTGCCTAATATACTCATTAAGAATAAATATTTAGGGCTTCCCTGGTGGCACAGTGGTTGAGAGTCCGCCTGCCGATGCAGAGGACACGGGGTTGTGCCCCAGTCCAGGAGGATCCCACATGCCGCAGAGCGGCTGGGCCCGTGAGCCATGGCCACCTAGCCTGCGTGTCCGGAGCCTGTGCTCCACAACGGGAGAGGCCACAACAGTGAGAGGCCCGCGTACCGCAAAAAAAAAATAAAATAAATAAATAAATAAATAAATAAATATTTAAAGATATAATTACAAAAAACTTGACTATCCAAATCTGAATTTTTCATTTCACACTTCCAACACCAAACTCAAACTCATAACTTATGAAAAATTACTTTAAAATCAAAACTGTACTGTTAAAATTGGAACATCAGCTTTTTATCATCATCATTTTTAAGCATCTATACTTTTAGCCAGCCACTAACTACATTTCCATAGATTTACTTTTTATCTATTAAGGAAATACCTTTCATTTTTCCTTTATGCTTTTACGGTTAAGGCTATTTATAAAGCCTTTACTGCATAGAAACTACTGCTGAAAAAGCTGTGAAAATACAACACCAAGAACAGAAAGGAAGGCAAAAATCAGATAGATAGCAAAGAAAAGTAACTGCAACTATATAAATTTTTAAAATGCTACTCAACTTCAAAAAGTGAAAGTAATAAGATTTCATAACCAGTCTGAAGCTCCTTAACATAGGTTTTCCTCAAGTATATCCTGTCTTAAGATATCTTTCCTAGTCAGTGATGTTTGTTATCTTTCATCTCAAATCAGCACCACATTCGATAAAAATAGCAAATTAATCCCATAGCAAAAAGTGTACTGTAAAACTGCATAACTTTCTTGGAAGACTAAAAACAGTTTTTGAATAATGGGATTTGACTTTCCCATCAATGAGTGTCATGGTTGCCTCATACAAACTACCTAGAAACACTGGAAGGACCAGAATCCTATTAACAAAATTTATTTAAGTGACAGCCACTGGAAAAACCTACTACTTGCTGTCAACTTTGCTCATTTTGATATGATTCTTGAATACAGAGTCACAATGATATAAGCAGAAAAAAACTATTCAGAGGACACCAAGAAAATCAGAAGTAATATAAAAATTATTTTCAATTATTAGTTATGATTTCAAAAGCCATTCATCACTTGGCCTGAGAATGAAATATATCACCCCAATGAATTAGTACTTTTCAATGCACACTTGATTTAGTTAAGAGGATACGTTGGAAACAATGTCTGGTGAATGGAAGGGCTTTGTTGGTGCACTGTTCACCCTTCAGGGTCCCACTGCATGCTGCTGGCTCCACCTCCTTCAACTTGGTCCGGCTTATGCTAAGGAAAAAAACCACAAAACTGATTTTTAAAAATGGTTTAAGAATCCAGGGCAATTATTTAAATAATGTTACTACTCTGTAACACCCACATTTTTAACTACCTACTTTCATCATTTAAATGCAAATATAGGGGCTTCCCTGGTGGCGCAGTGGTTAAGAATCCGCCTGCCAATGCAGGGGACACGGGTTCGAGCCCTGGTCTGGGAAGATCCCACGTGCTGCAGAGCAACTAAGCTGATTTTTAAAAATGGTTTAAGAATCCAGGGCAATTATTTAAATAATGTTACTACTCTGTAACACCCACATTTTTAACTACCTACTTTCATCATTTAAATGCAAATATAGGGGCTTCCCTGGTGGCGCAGTGGTTAAGAATCCGCCTGCCAATGCAGGGGACACGGGTTCGAGCCCTGGTCTGGGAAGATCCCACGTGCTGCAGAGCAACTAAGCCCGTGCGCCACAACTACTGAGCCTGAGCTCTAGAGCCTGCGAGCCACACTACTGAGCCTGTGTGCCACAACTACTGAAGCCTGTGCGCCTAGAGCCTGAGCTCCGTAACAAGAGAAGCCACCGCACCGCAACAAAGAGTAGCCCCCACTTGACACAACTAGAGAAAGCCCACACGCAGCAACGAAGACCCAATACAGCCATAAATAAATAAATAAATAAATTTTTTAAAAAGTGCAAATATGAATTACAATGAGCAGTTCCAATACTTCTCCAACCTACTGACAAAACAAATATTACATTATAATTGGTCTCAGCTATGTCTCTCTGTTTTTGTTTTTTTTGCTCTTTTAAGTGATATTTTGGTTCCTTTTACTTTACAAAGAGGCAGTAGAGAATAGTGATGAAGACCATGAGACTAGATCAGACAGACCTGGTTCTGAATCTCCGCTCTACCTCTTATTAGTTCTGTGACCTTGGGCAAGTTACTTAGCCTTGCTTAAGCCTCAGCTTCCTCATCTGTAAAGTGGAGATAAGAGTACTTCTAGTCTACAGGCAAGCACCAAAAGACATAACACACCTAAAACACTTACCACATACAGTATATAGTATGGTACATAGATAGTAAAGAGTCAATGGTTGTTCGTCACCACTATCATCATCATCATTTTTTTTTCAGTTTATTTTTTTAAACATCTTTATTGGAGTATAACTATTTTACAATGGTGTGTTAGTTTCTGCTGTACAAAAAAGTGAATCAGCTATACGTATACATATATCCCCATATCCCCTCCCTCTTGCGTCTCCCCTCCCACCCTCCCTATCCCACCCCTCTAGGTGGTCACAAAGCACCGAGCTGATCTCCCTGTGCCATGTGGCTGCTTCCCACTAGCTATCTATCTTACATTTGGTAGTGTATATATGTCAATGCTACTCTTTCACTTCGTCCCAGTTTACCCTTCCCCCTCCCCGTGTCCTCAAGTCCATTCTTTACGTCTGCGTCTTTATTCCTATCCTGCCTCGTCAAGCTGCTAAACAATACATCTGCAGAAAACTTAACCTAATACATGAGGAATGGGATATAGAACAGAAAGCTACGCAGTGAAGAATCTCCTTTCCACCCTCGTCTTGATTTGCTAGTTCCCACTCGCTCTATAATAAGTATTCATTTTATTAGTCTCTGATCCTTCCATAGTTTTATACAAACATAAAAAAAAAATCAAAAATAAACAATATTTAAATTCTTGAAAGTATCAATATAAAAACTATGCTATTTATGTAATTCTATAAAGTGTCACAAACTATTAGGCCTTTACACATGGCTGAGTATGGACAAAGAATCTACTTAATGCACTGAGTCACAAGTCAGGCATCAAAAATAAAGAAATATTTTGAATTGTTTGTTTCTAATATCTTTCTAAGGATTTACACTAATTAGAGAAGGTCATATAGAATAAGTTACATATGAACTTATTACATAAAATCTAAATAAAATAATATTTTTATTATAATTTTAACTTTCATATAAACAGTAAATGCAAATAGATGCTGCCAGGTGCTGCCATAGAAGTTGCTTTAATTAAGAGTTCTGCAAGATTTGTCAGATCACAAGAGTGAGGAACTAGGTCATTAAGCCCTGTAAAAAGAATACACATTTTCAAAAAAAACGAAACTTTACTATTTTGGCAGCTAAGCCTAATTTCTCTTGGTCTAGATTTAAATAGAAGGTACCTCTCTATTTTGAATGGATAATTTTCACTGAACAGTTTAATAATTTGCTCAGCCAGCTACCAGGCCTAGTGTTACAACACAACCCTCACTTTCTTTACCCTAAACTTCAAAGTAAACCATTGGTTTCATTTTTAAAAAATCACCATTATGTTCCAATTCACCAATCTTTCTCTTAAAATAAACCCAAAGTCAGAATTTCAATATCCCCATGGATAATTAAGGTAAAAATGTCTGCTGTGATGTTAGATATATTTTATTATCCAAATAATCCCAACAAAACAAAGGTTTTGATGTTGTTAATATGAAAATATCTACGACAGGCTTCCCATTTGAGTGCTCTACTGGATACCCCATTAAAAAGGAAGTTTTCACACAACCAACACTATCTCTCTGCAGGATTGTGGGTTACAAGATACTGAGATTTGGGTTTACATACTTTAAGTTATTTCAATGGCTTGTTCCACATATTCACCAATAAATATGACAAAGTTATTATATAAAGAACATTTTAACGTTGTTCAGTTTATATCTAAACTATATTTAAAGAATACCTATTAGAAGGTAGTCACTATAGTTTTAATTTCTAAAATATTTAGTGACTTCCCTAGTGGCGCAGTGGTTAAGAATCTGCCTGCCAATGCAGGGGACACGGGTTCGATCCCTGGTCTGGGAAGATCCCACATGCCGCAGAACAACTAAGCCCGTGCGCCACAACTACTGAGCCTGCGCTCTAGAGCCCGCAGCCACAACCACTGAGCCGGCATACTGCGACTACTGAAGCCCACGTGCCTAGAGCCCGTGTTCCTCAACGAGAGAAGCCACAGCAATATGAAGCCCACACACCACAACGAAGAGTAGCCCCCACTCCCCGAAACTAGAGAAAGCCCGCGCACAGCAACGTAGCCAAAAATCAATAAATTTATAAATAAATAAATAAATAAAATATTTAACAGCGGGACTTCCTTGGTGGTCCAGTAGTTAAGACTCCACGCTTCCACTGCAGGGGGCGCGGGTTCGATCCCTGACCAGGGAACTAAGATCCTGCATGCCGTGCAGCACAGCCAAAAAATTTTTAAAGAAATAAAATTTTAAAAATTTAAAAATAAATAAAATAAAATAAAAATAAATAAAATATTTAACAGCAACCTTTTATATGTCTTTTGTGGAACCAGGCCTTTGAGAACAAAAAATATTAAACACAGAGGACATTATTCAACTGGCAGCTGATTTCTGCAAACCTAAAATATATGTAATGTAAAGCAGTTAGTTACTATTCACCAAGGAATGATTATGACACACTGTCATATGATTATCAGTGATGCACTGAGCAATAAACTTTTTACTAATCATGGCAGACATAACCAAATGACATCACATAAATCTGAGAACTATAATCAAGTTCATCTTGGTGTTTGTTTTGTAATACTTAGTTATCATGAAATTTTCTTAAAAACATCACTAAGGGTGGTTTGGGAGATGTTCTGAAAAGGAAGCAGTCGATTCTGCCAGTTAAAAATCATAGGTAAATACAGTTTCCACACAAATAGCAAATTGTCCCAAGCTCACAGTATAGTCTCTTTCATCTTTGACAGGGTCATAATAATATACGAGACCCGATATATACAATGGTCTATATCTAGATGGTTTCACGCTGGACAAAACTCAAATTTCTACTGAAATTATACTCTTGAAAGCATTATATAATACAAATGTTAGATACCATTATTTTAAAACCTATGTCAAACTGAGTGAGTTCTTTCAATAAACAGAGAATAGACCTTCACTTGTTCAATTCTATTCATTCATTCATCAACACTGGAGATTAGAAACAAAATATACATTGTTCCTGCCCTCATAGAAACCACTGTCTAGCATGACAGACAGACATTAATGTAAGTATAAATTCTACAACGAAGCAGAGTACAGAGCACAACAGCATATATATCAGGGGGACCCAACACAGTCAGTGGAATCTGGGAATGTTTCTCTGAGAAAGGCAAGTCTCTGAGTAAGTAAGAAGTAAGCTAAGAAGTAAAGATGTTCTGGGCTTCCCTGGTGGCGCAGTGGTTGAGAGTCCGCCTGCCGATGCAGGGGACACGGGTTCGTGCCCCGGTCTGGGAAGAACCCACAAGCCGCAGAGCGGCTGGTCCCGTGAGCCATGGCCGCTGAGCCTGTGCCCCGCAATGGGAGAGGCCACAACGATGAGAGGCCCGCATACCGCAAAAAATAAATAAATAAATAAAGATGTTCTACAACAGACACTACCTCCATTACAGGGGACTGGGAGCTCTTAAGAGTGAGAGGAGCTTTTTTCCTCTCGGCCGCCGACATGCCATCCAGAGTTTCTCTGAGAAAGGCAAGTCTCTGAGTAAGTAAGAAGTAAGCTAAGAAGTAAAGATGTTCTGGGCTTCCCTGGTGGCGCAGTGGTTGAGAGTCCGCCTGCCGATGCAGGGGACACGGGTTCGTGCCCCGGTCTGGGAAGAACCCACAAGCCGCAGAGCGGCTGGTCCCGTGAGCCATGGCCGCTGAGCCTGTGACCCACAATGCATGCATCACCCCAGGATCAATTTCAACAAATATCACCCAGGATACTTTGGGAAAGTTGGTATGAGGCATTACCACTTAAAGAGGAACCAGAGCTTCTGCCCAACTGTCAACCTTGATAAATTGTGGACCTTGGTCAGTGAGCAGACACAGGTAAATGCTGCCAAGAACAAGACTGGAGCTGCTCCTATTATTGACGTGGTGCGATTGGGTTACTACAAAGTTCTGGGGAAGGGAAAGCTCCCAAAGCAGCCTGTCATCATGAAGGCCAAATTCTTCAGCAGAAGAGCTGAGGAGAAGATTAAGGGTGTCGGTGAGGCTTGTGTCCTGGTAGCTTGAAGCCACGTGGTGGGAGATTCATTAAATGATGACAAGTGCTTTTCAGAAAAAAAAAAAGAGTGAGGGGAAATACTGCAGGCTGCAGCCACTATGGAGGTATATTAGATATACATACACAGTTTCAAACAACTTAAATATGCCAAGAAGCAGAAAAATCTTAAGGGCATGGTATTTTTTGAGATACCCAACTGAAAAATAGGTTATTTTTTTACAGCAAATATAATGAAAACCAAAATACACACAATGAAAATGAATTTCAAAAATTATAGAGCTATGTAAGGAATATGACCAATAGCTACAAAGCAAAGGTTGATTTTTAGTTTTCTGCTTGTTTTAAACCCTTTTCTCCTCAAATGACTCATGCATGATCACTATAGAAAAATTAAAATACACAGACTACAAATTTTTTTTAACTTTATCAATAATCCCATCATCTAGAGAGAACCACTGGTAATACTTAGGTATATAAACCCCGAAATGTTTTATCTATATGTTTATTTGCACGTGTGCGCACGCGCACACACATAGAAAAAGACTAGAAGGAGACAGAATCAAAATGTTCATGGTGCTTGGTCTGTTTCGGGAATGGTGATATCATGGTGATTTTCTGCCTTTTTCTATATTTTTCAAATTTTCACAATAAGCAAGTATCTTCATTATAAACAGAAGGGATTTCCCCCCCCCAAAGAAATCCAATGTAATAAAACATTTTGAATACATGATATATGGGATTATGTACATATTAACAGAAAATACAATGAAAAGAAAATTTTAAAATAATATAAGTAAAAAACATACAATACCACTTTTGTGGTTTAAAAAAAAAACCTAAATATTACTTTTAAATAACACAAAATTTCTAAGCATTGTCTTTTTTTAAAGACAGGTAACATTCTCAAATCCTCTACTGAATAAATTCTAATCAAACTCCAGCAAAATTATAGTAATACTTTAATTTTACTGTCACCTCATGGCAGGATTATTTTGCCATCACAGAACTTTGAGCAACAAAACCAAAATACAATGCTTAAATATTTTAAGATAATATGCCCACCACTCATTGTGTCTCGACTATCCTCTCAAAAGTTAGAGAAAACAGACTGAGGTGAGTTCTTAGAAAGAGGTGGTAGTGTGAGGCTCTGACCTGGTCCGACTGCATGCAGCTCTCTGTAGCTCCTGGATCAACTGGCCAGTACATTCTGGCTCTCTACTGGCCGCCTGCAGCAAAGCTTTCCTAAACGTGTGCCGGCATTTCTTTTGACGAGATTCTGCCCGCTCCAGGCGGCAGAGGTGCTTATATTTCTGCTGAAAGTAAGTGCAAAGTTGGGTCACCCTGGAGCTCCTACTCTCTGTATCATCATCATCCGACCTAGAGAGTGCAGGGAGAGAAGCAGAAAACTTGATTACATGTTAGGCTCATTTTAAAAAGGGGAAAAGCAGATGAGGAAGGGGGTGCTGGATGCACAGGGCTGAAACTTGTGGCATGTGAGCACACATTTAACAAAATTAGAGGAAGAGAATTTCAGTAGAGCAGCTGAAAATAAGTAGTGTTTTAACAATAAGTGAGCAGTAGAGACAATCCAATGCTTTAAGAAGCTTAACCTTCTTAGCTTGTCATAATTAGACATTCAACGCATCAGTGTCTTCCAAATTTTAAGTGACTAGGGATTTTGGGGAAGAAAATAATTTCTTTACCTCTACTTACTAAAAAGTCTGAGTAAATGACACGACGGTTATGAGGAAACACTCAGCATAATTTCATAAAAGATAGGTCATACCAGAAATAGAGCAGTGAATTCCAATGGAGCAGTGAATGCTATCTAAGAGCTGCTCTTTCAGATGTACTGGTTTTTAACTACTCTTTTTTTGCTAAGCACTTAAAAGAATTTTGATTATAGGGATCACAATCATTCTACAGTATTTTTTTAAACTACAGGAGATATCCTAAACCACATTTCATATAACAGGGAATTACACAGAGGCTTTTCTATCATTACGCTAATGTTGACTGATTGGTGGCCCCTGCTGGAGCACTACACTGAAAAGGATGCTGAGGGCACGTTTAGGCTCAACAAGAAAGAGAGCTGTGGTTAGTCAGCAATGTCTACCGCCAGGGAGGTTAAAAAGGTCACCTTTCTATAGCATAAATGTGATCTCACTTTTTTTTACTGTTAGGAATAATGCACACAAGACTTGAAAACTGACCTGTGTTATTTTACCTTCCTTCTCTTATATCATAACGTAAACAAACAGCACACATATGACACTACAGACGATATATTATCTTACTAATATTCTGTAAATCCTTTCTTGGTTTCTCTTCTTGAGTGGTATTACCTGTTTTTTCTTCAGAATAGCCCATAACAGGCTACTCTGTAAACTTCTGTTTAGTACATGTCTTAAGAGTCATGTTCTCTTCAGTATAGTTTCTACTGCAGATATACCAATTGAAGGATCTCACTTCAACCTTTTCACCTATTAGACATTCAACATTTACTCTATGTCTATCATGCTTTGTGAAAAAGCTAGGAGCTTTTTAAAATTTCAGTTTCCCAAGACCTACCCTAGATCTACTGAACCAGAATTTCCATGGGATGGGACGCAGGAATCTCTATTTTAATTGTTCCCCAAAGTCCCACAGCAGGTCTCCATTTGGGAATTGTAGTAGAGCCAGTACATGCTGTTAGTATCTTTAATGTGAGGTAGAGAACAAGAAACATAGGAGAGGTACAGATAAAATGCTTTTAAAGTTCCCTAGAAAGACTGCTGGATGAAAGGCTTTTTGTAGACGAGATGACAACAGAACTGAACCTTGAAGAAAGAGTAGAATTTGAAGATGAGTAAAGAAAGGTACCTCACAAGGATAAAGCAATATAAGCCAAGATACAGAGATGGACAGGATGGGGAACAGCAAGGACTGAGTAGCTTGGTTTGGCTAAGGTGTGGGGAATGCAGGGGAGTGCTGGTGGGTTAGGTAGACTTTCTAAAGCTAAAGGCCAGATTAAACAGTTCAACCTTTAATCCATAGGCAATGAAGAACCTTGTAGATTATTAAGAAAATAGCTAACAATAACAGAGCTATGAATGAGAAAGATTACTCTGTCAGCAGATACAAATGGAGGAAGAGACAGAAGAAGAGAACAGTGAGGAAATTATGATAAAACTCCAGGTAAGAAATAACAAGGACCCTACACCAGGGGGGCAGCAGCAGGACTGGAGAATATGAGAGGTAATCTGCATGTATAAGAGACTCTGGGGACTTCCCTGGTGGTCCGGTGGTTAAGAATCTGCCTTCCAATGCAGGGGATGCGGGTTCGATCCTTGGTCGGGGAACTAAGATCTCAGATGCTGTGGGGCAACTAAGCCCGTGCGTCACAACTACTGAGCCAGCGTGTTCTGGACCCCGCGTGCTCCGGACCCTGCACGGTGCAACTAGAGAAGTCCACACGCTACAACAAAAGATCCCATGTGCCGCAACGAAGATTGTGTGTGCCACAATGAAGACACGAAGCAACCAAATTAAAAAAAGAAAAAAGAGGGAGACAGTCTTTGTCAACTGGGCAAGGAAGATGGAAGGGACAATAATCACCCAGTTGTTTCCATTGGCAAAGAGCAGGAAACAGGAGCAAGAGCAGATTTGGGGTAGGAAATAAATTCCATTTTAGACCTAGGTAATTTAAAGTACAGATGAGGGGCTTCCCTGGTGGCACAGAGGTTAAGAATCCGCCTGCAAATGCAGGGGACACGGGTTCGAGCCCTGGTCCGGGAAGATCCCACATGCCGCAGAGCAACTAAGCCCGTGCACCACAACTACTGAGCCTGCGCTCTAGAGCCTGCAAGCCACAACTACTGAGCCCGTGTGCCACAACTACTTAGCTCGCACGCCTAGAGCCCGTGCTCCGTAACGAGAGAAGCCACCGCAATGATAAACCCGCGCACCGCAACGAAGAGTAGCCCCCACTTGCTGCAACTGGAGAAAGCCCAGGCAGAGCAACGAAGACCCAACGCAGCCATAAATAAATAAATAAATAAATAATTTTTTTTTTTTAAAGTACAGATGAGGCAACAAAGGGAGTGGTGGAAAAACAGCTGGAAATTATAAACTTGACACGTTTGGAGAAGAGATACAGATTTTGGAGTCAACGGCTAACAACTGGAAGTGACTAAAAGTAAAAGGCCACAGAGATAATAGAAAGAACACAACACATAAGGGCCATTATCACAAAAGAATTTGGTGACTGGGTATGAAGGATAAGAAAGTCAATAATGACTTTGAATCTGTATAATAAAGAGAATTGAAGCGCCATAACAGAAAGATGAAAGAAGAGAAACAGTAAGTCTTAAAGGGAAAATAAAGCTAAGGTGGAAAAGCAACTGCCAACACTGTTATTTAAAAAGCCTCTTATTACTGCAGAGAAAATGGACTAGATGAGTGTTTCTCAAGTTAACCATGGAAAGATGCACCTGGATGTTGCATGTTACATCATGATAAAAGTTTTCAAAGCTTATTCATAACTTCCAAAATTATCTTGTTGTGGTCCAGTAACAAGCAGTTTGCAGACTAGCACAGATCCACAGACCATCCTTGGCACTGTCCTAAACTAGAAAATCTTCAAGATGCCTCCCACTTCTAAGATGCTAGACGTTAATATTTCAAATCTGGTTGCTGAGGAAGAGTAGCAAATTAGGAAGAGAAAAGCCAGTTCCCATAATATACCAGCAGTGACAAGGGCTGGTACCTACAGCATTTCTCGATATGTGTTAAGTTTCCTTCTTTCTTTAACTTTTCTCATCTGGGTGAAATGGAGACATAGCTGGCTCACCTAACTCCTATGGTCAAGAGAAAGAAATGATACATGTGAAATCACAATATAAGTACAGGTATTATTATTAAGATGCTACTAATAGCTCCAAATACAGAGCAGTAAATTCCAAACCTGATTTCGTAAAACTTCAGGCTTGTCTGTAATCTCAAGGCGTGACATGAAATTTTCCAAATAAAAGTCACTTTATTTTACTTTATTAAAACAACAAAAGAGCGAAAACTTCCCACAAAGAAAAGATTCATGATCAGACGGCTTCACTGGTGACTATACAAAATGTTTAAAGAATTAGGGGACTTCCCTGGTGGTCCAGTGGTTAAGACTCCAAGCTTCCACTGCAGGGGGCATGGGTTCAATCCCTGCTCGGGGAGCTAAGATCCCGCATGCCACGCATATAAATAAATAAATATTAAGAAAAGAAGGCATAGTCAGAGCTGAGGAAAAAAAATAAGGCATAGACAGTTACACCTCAATAAAAAATAAATTTTTTTAAATGACAGCAAAATAAAAACTTTTTCAGACTTTCAAAAGCTGAAAGAATTTATCACTGGAACACCTGCACTACAAGATATATTAAAGGAAACCTCTCATACAGAAGAAAATGACATCAGATGGCAATCTGGAACTACTCAAAGAATAAAGAGCTCTCTAGAAATGGTAAAAACATGGGGGATTATAACATAGGTAGAAGTAAAATGTATGACAACTATAGCACAAAGGATGGGAAAGGAGAAATGGAAGTACACTGTCATACGGTTCTTATCCATGAAGTGGTATAACACTTAAAGATACACTGAGGCTGGGCTTCCCCGGTGGCGCAGTGGTTGCGCGTCCACCTGCTGATGCAGGGGAACCGGGTTCGCGCCCCGGTTTGGGAGGATCCCACATGCCGCGGAGCGGCTGGGCCCGTGAGCCATGGCCGCTGAGCCTGCGCGTCCGGAGCCTGTGCTCCGCAACGGGAGAGACCACAACAGTGTGAGGCCCGCGTACCACAAAAAAAAAAAAAAAAAAGATACACTGAGGCAATTAAGTATGTATACTGTAAACCCTAAAGCAACCACTATAAAAATAAAACAGAGGAATGCAGCTAATAAGCCAAGAAAGGAGTTAAATGAAATCATAAAAAATAATCAAAAAAGAAAAACAAGGGAAAAAGGACAAGAACAAATAGGACGAATAGAAAACAAACAAAAGATGTTAGACTTAAATCCAATAATATCAATAATCACATTAAATTTAAATGGTCTAAATACCCAAATAAAGAGCAGAGATTGTCAGAGTACATAAAAAAGCAAGACCTAACTATATGCGGCCAACAAGAAACCCACTTCAAATATAAAGACTAAAATAGGTTAAAAGTAAAAGGACTGAAAAAGACACCAAGCTAGCAGTAACCAAAAGAAAGCTGGAGTGGCTATACTTATATCACATAAAGTAAAATCTCAGAGCAAACACTATGACTGGGATAAAGAGCATCATTTTATAAAAATAAAAGGATCATTTCATCAAGAGAACAGAACAATCTTAAATGTTTATGTATCAAATAACAGAACTACAAAATGTGTGAAGTAAAAAGTGAAAGAACTCATACAAATCAATAGCAAAAAGGCAAAAAATCCAATTTTGCAAAAGAAGACATACAGATGGCTAATAGGTATATAAAAAGATGCTCATCATAGGTAATCATCATTAAAATGAAAATCGAAACCACAATAAGATATCACCTCACACCTGTTGGAATGGCTACTACCAAAAAGAAATAACAAGTGTTGGTGAGGATGTGGAGAAAAGGCAATCCTTGAACACTGTTGGTGGGAATATAAATTGGAACAGTCACAATGGGAAACAGTATGGAGGGTCCTCAAAAAATTGAAAATAGAACAGAATGACCATATGATCCAGCAATCTCACTTCTGGGTAAACATGACCAAAGGAAATGAAATCACTGTCTCAAAGAGATATCAGCACCCCCAGGTTCACTGCATCATTATTCACAATAGCTAAGATGTGGAAGCAACATAAGTGTCCACACACAGATGAATGGATAAAGAAATTGTATGATATGTATACAATGGAATATTATTCAGCCATAAAAAAATGAAATGTTGCCATTCATGACATCATGGATGGACATCAAGGGCATTATGCTAAATGAAGTAAGTCAGAAATAGAAACAAATACCATATGCTCTTTCTTATATGTGGAATCTTTAACAAAACAAAACAAAACAGGGACTTCCCTGATGGTCCAGTGGGTAAGACTCTGAGCTCCCAATGCAGGGGGCCCAGGTTCGATCCCTGGTCGGAGAACTAGATCCCGCATTCACGGTGCAACTAAGAAGCCCGCATGCTGTAACTAAGATCCTGCATGCCACAACTAAGACCCAGTGCAGCCAAAATAAACAAAACAAAACAAACAAAAACCTCCATCAAGCTCATAGATACAGAGACTTAATTGGTGGTTGCCAGAGACAGGGGTAATGAGTAAGAATAATAGGTGAACTGTGTTTTGGGGGATTTTATTTGTTTTTTAGTTTCAATAAATTTTTTAAAATTTATTTATTTTAATTTATTTATTTTTGGCTGCATTGGGTCTTCATTGCTGTGCACGGGCTTTCTCTAGTTGTGGAGAACGGAGGCTACTCTTCGTTGCAGTGCACAGGCTTCTCATTGAGGTGGCTTCTCTTGTTACGGAGCACAGGCTCTAAGTGCACGGGCTTCAGTGGTTGTGGTACGCAGGATCAGTAGTTGCGGCTCACAGGCTCTAGAGCGCAGGCTCAGTAGTTGTGGCGCACAGGATTAGTTGCTCTGCGGCATGTGGGATCTTCCCAGATCAGGGCTTGAACCCATGTCCCCTGCATTGGCAGGCAGATTCTTAACCACTGCAACACCAGGGAAGCCCAGTTTCAATAAACTGGGTAATAAAAAAGATCCTGCTGGGCTTCCCTGGTGGCGCAGTGGTTGCGTGTCCGCCTGCCGATGCAGGGGAACCGGGTTCGCGCCCCGGTCTGGGAGGATCCCACATGCCGCGGAGCGGCTGGGCCCGTGAGCCATGGCCGCTGGGCCTGCGCGTCCGGAGCCTGTGCTCCGCAACGGGAGAGGCCACAACAGAGGGAGGCCTGCATACCACAAAAAAAAAAAAAAAAAAAAAAAGATCCTGCTTAGTCTCTCATGGTAGAAATAAGACAGCAAAAGAAACTGTGAACAATGATACCAAGAGTCTTATTCAGGGGCTGATGGTCGTCCTGCTCTCCATCAACACTGCCTCACCCCATCTTCCACACCCAAGCATACATATGTTGTTTTTATTGGCTACAAAGCAAATGTGATAATATTAAGGGATAGTTTAAAAATAAAGAATGTAATTTTCCAAAAAAAAAAAAAAAGTGAGAGAACTAAAAAGAGAAATAATCAAATCCACAAATAGAGATTTCAACAACCCTTTCCAGTAACTGATAGAACAAAATGAAAGAAAATCACCAAAGATGAAAAGAAAGAAAATTAAAGAAGACCTGAACAACACTATCAACCAACTTGATTTAACTGACATTTACAGAACACTGTAATCTAAATGTGGTCTCTGAACACAGTACAATTAAATTAGAAACCAATTCCTGATAAATCCCCAAATATGTGGAAACTATATATCACTTCTAAATAACCCATAGATCAAAGAAGACATCAAAAGGGGTATTAGAGGGAATTCTCTGGTGGTCCAGTGGTTAGGACTCTACTCTCTCACTGCCAAGGGCCTGGGTTCAATCCCTATTCAGGGAACTAAGATCCTACAAGCCACGCAGAGTGGCCAAAACAGAAAAGGGGAGGGGTATTAGAAAATATTTTGAATTGAATAAAAATGAAAACATGTTGTATCAAAATTTGTGGGATGCAGCTAAAACCAGTGTTTAGAGGGAAATGTATAGCACCAAGCATCTATGTTAGAAAACAAGAGGGACTTCCCTGGTGATGCAGTGGTTAAGAATCTGCCTGCCAATGCAGGGGACATGGGTTCGATCCCTGGTCTGGGAAGATCCCACATACCGCAGAGCAACTAAGCCCATGAACCACAACTGAGCCACGTGCCGCAACTACTGAAGCCCACGCGCCCAGAGCCCGTGCTCCGCAACAAGAGAAGCTACTATAATGAGAAGTCCACGCACCGCAACGAAGAGTAGCCCCCATTCGCCACAACTAGAGAAAACCCTTGCACAGCAACCCAACGCAGCCAAAAATAAAATTAAAATTAAAAAAAAAGAAAACAAGAAATATCTCAGGTTTAACTGATTTAAGCGATTATCTTAAAAACATCAAAAAAAATTAAAGCCAAACAAAAGGAAACAGAGCAGAAAGCAATGAAATAAAAAACAAGAAATTTGGCTTCCCCGGTGGCACAGTGGTTGAGAGTCCGCCTGCCGATGCAGGGGACGGGGTTCGTGCCCCGGTCCGGGAAGATCCCACATGCCGCGGAGCGGCTGGGCCCGTGAGCCATGGCCGCTGAGCCTGCGCGTCCGGAGCCTGTGCTCCGCAACGGGAGAGGCCACAGCAGTGAGAGGCCTGCGTACCGCAAAAAAAAAAAAAAAAAAAAAAAGAAATTTTTTAAAAAAAATCAATGAAACCAAAAGCTTTCTTCATAAAGATTAAAATCTATTTGAAGCTATTTAAAAATATTTATTAATTTATTTTTTGGCTGTGTTGGGTCTTTGCTGCTGTGCGTGGGTTTTCTCTAGCTGTGGCGAGCAGGGGCTACTCTTCGTTGCGGTGCACAGGCTTCTCATTGCTGTGGCTTCTCACGTTGCGGAACACAGGCTCTAGGCACTCGGCTTCAGTAGTTGTGGCTCACGGGATCTACAGCGCAGGCTCAGCAGTTACGGTGCACGGGCTTAGTTGCTCCGTGGCATGTGGGATCTTCGCAGACCAGGGTTTGAACCCGTGTCCCCTGCATTGGCAGGCAGATTCTTAACCACTGCTCCACCAGGAAAGTCCCTATTTTTAAGCTATTTTAATTAAAACTTTGAAGTTATTTGCACAAGGACAAACAGGCCAATGGAAGAGATTAGAAAATGCACAGACATACACATATATGTCAAGGCCTCCAATGCAATGAAAAATAAGTGTTCAATAAATAGTGTTGCTTAAATAGAGAAGCCATATGGGGAAAAAAAAAAAAAGATCCTTGGCCCTAACTCACATCATATATAAAATAAACAAAAATAAATTCCAGAAAGATTGTCAGTGAAACAATAAAGCTTCTAGAAGATAATATGAGAAAATAACTTCATGACCCTGGGGTAAGCAGTG
Source organism: Physeter macrocephalus (assembly GCF_002837175.3). NCBI lineage: Eukaryota > Metazoa > Chordata > Mammalia > Artiodactyla > Physeteridae > Physeter > Physeter macrocephalus. The sequence goes on from NC_041215.1 coordinate 109,574,946, forward strand.
ATTTCTTAAACAGGTCACAAATTAACCATAAAGGAAAGAACTAATAAACTGTACCCATTGAAATTAAGAACTTTATTCTATCAAAGACATCATTAGGAATGTGAAAAGGGAAGCAGTTACTGGCAGTACTTACTGTTCCTTAATACTACATTTAAGATACCAACTTATTTCTGCTACTGAGAGACCTAAGTAAAATCCTAAGAGCTCCACTTTGGCATATGCATCTACAACTAAACTAAGTAACCAAGGAACCTCTGCCAAAACAAGGCCAAATTTTCTCCCCAAATTTCTTTAAGTACAATTTTGGCTTAGGAAGAAAGCTCATGAAAAGGTTCTTTGGGGGGAATGTAGCGATCACGCCACTGTGCTTTTTTTCCCCCCAAAACACAATGAACTCACTGAGCAATTTTAAATGGCAAAACCTTGAGAAATTTCACATGGCAAAAACTTCTTGAAGATATAATGGACAGGCTAGGTAGGGCCAATTTTCTACAGCTCTCCATTTTCTATTACACTGAAGCACAACAAGAAGCTGGAATAAAGTAGTTCTATAGGTAGTCTAAAAAAAAAAGGACAGAGGTTCCTGTGAGAGAGCACAGTGGCAGATGCAGATGTGCAGTTGCAGGCACAGAAGGGATGGTAAACCAACGCAATCCCAGTTTCACCCAAGGAAAAGAATGTAGTGCCCCATGCCTGAAGCATAATACTCGTTCAACAAGAATATGCTGAACAAGTGAATAAACAAATGAGTGAAGAGGAAAAGATTAAAGGGACAGCTGGGCAGGAAGTAAGGAAAATTGCTTGTAAAAAGGAGAAATATATACTGAAGGAAAAGAAGAGCCTCAGGAAAGCAGAGTATCATGGTAAGTCAAAGAAGAAGCAAGTTAGCCAGACTGGCCAAGAAAGTAAAATGCTACAGAGATGAAGACAAAGATGATGGTCACAAGTCTGTAACAGCAAAAGAAATATTCTGAGAACTGCACTAGAAGGCAGAAATGGAATATACATTGCTCCTAATCAAGGGCAAATACTCCCAATACTAATGTTCAGGTAATTTTCAGAATTAAAATAGGATTCTTAGCTATCATTTATCATTTCCCATGAACCAGGTATTGTGCCGAGCATTTACTTATGTTACCTATTTATAGCATTTGGAAAATTAACCCAAAATATCCCAAGTCAAGCTAAGCTGATTTGAATATCAACCTTAGAAAGCACGGTTGATATTATCTATAACCTAGAAAGCTTAAGCTCAGTTGTACTTCTATCTGAAAACAAGAAATGCTAATGGTGAGGAAACAGTCTTAAATGACATATAAAATGGAATCTCAGAGAGAGAAAAAATATATATAGCATTTTCCAATACTAACTCGGAGACAAGGGAGACAGGGACAACTATACGGGATATAAAGCCCAAGAGTGGAAATGGAGGCAACAGGCTGTTATAGTTTAATGACACGGACCATTAATAAATCCAGCTAACTCTCCTTGCTCTAATTCCATGTCCAAATAAGCTTCTGACTATAATTTGCTTCCCATATAGTTTTGCTTCGTGAACATCTGTACCACTTAATGATAATACTTCTTAGTAAAAACTGTCATTTTGGCTTATACATTAGCCTCCAGTGAATCAGCTCCCTAAGCCTAATCATTTCTGGGTGTACTAACAAATCACCTTTTTAAGCCTATAAATTCAGAAACCGGACCTTAGAATATATATGCATACTATGATACTGTGAAATTGTAGGAGTCGGCCTGGGTGCAGATAGTCTCCCCTCCGTCTTGCTGAACACCTATTCAAACCACAGTACTTAAACGAAAATAATAATTAGCTGAGTCTGCGAGTCATCTTTTAGCCCCACAGACAAGGATCTATCTCAGTCCTGTCACGCTGCACCAAGCATATACCTATGATGCTGAGGCAGTCCCCTGAAAGAGAACTAGTCTTCTTCTTACCACTGAAGGGGCTGGGCATTAACCTACAGCTTTCTGATAAGGTAGATATCGAGAACCTCTAACGAGATTATTTCAAAAAAATATTTTAACACAGAAATATTCAGCACATTAGAAAATCAGAGAATGGATAGGGATTTCCCTGGTGGCACATGGTCAAGAGTCCACCTGCCAATGCAGGGGACACAGATTCGAGCCCTGGTCTGGGAAGATCCCACATGCCGTGGAGGAACTAAGCCCGTGCACCATAAATACTGAGCCTGCGCTCTAGAGCCCATGAGCCACAACTACTGAAGCCTGTGCTCTGCAACAAGAGAAGCCACCGCGATGAGAAGCCCGCACACTGCAACGAAGGGTAGTCCTCACTCGCCGCAACTAGAGAAAGTCCACGCGGAGCAAAGAAGACCCACCGCAGCCATAAATAAATAAATTTATCTTTAAAAAATAAAATGAAATTAGCATATATAGGAAAAAATCAATCTACTAGAGTGGAAATTTAAGAATAAAAAGAAAAAGGAAGACTCACGTGTGTCTTTCATATCTGAGGGTCTCTCGGATGGACCAGGCAACCTGGTATGGCGAGGCCTGCTCTGAGTCCTCCAGTTCTTCTCCACTCTCTTCAGACCAGTCCAACCCTAGGACGGAGGAGAGGATGTTGCAAGTTAGAAAAAATTAACATTTATTTAAAATTCAGATAAAAAGCTAGCTGAAATACATAACCCGACACCTATAGCAAGTACTATCATAGTGTGAATAAATCCCTCCTGATGAGTTTCAGCCCTGTTCTGGCAAAGGTATTAATTAATAATGAATGTATGACATGCACTCGCATTTAAAATAATGACATTACAACAAAAAGGCTATATTCCACGGATGAACATCTTTCGTCAGATGCTTCACAAATGGAGTAGAAACAACACAAAGCAAAGAGAGAGTTCAAGTCAAAAAAAGGGGTAGAATTTCTTAAGTATAGAAACGTTATACACTAAAATAATGTCGAAAAACATAAAACATATTCAAGACGACAGGAAAAGAAGCCTAATGCATGTTCAGGCAAGAAAAAGTCGAAAGGTGCCAGCGGACTCATGCTATACCTCAACAAAGAAGCGGCCTAGAATATATTGTGAAAGGCAGGCACACTCCATCCCCTTTTCCCAATAACATCTCTGGAGGAAAGGACACCATCCACTAGGCAGGGCCATTCCCAGGCTCTTGCCCCCTACGGGAAAAGGGAAGGGCAGGATGGCAATGTTCTATTTCTAGTATCGCTTGGGGTTTCTTTCAGTTCTTTTATTTTTTTAAATTTTTTTTTTTTTGCGGTACGCGGGCCTCTCACTGTTGTGGCCTCTCCCATTGCGGAGCGCAGGCTCCGGATGCGCAGGCTCAGCGGCCATGGCTCAAGGGCCCAGCCGCTCCGCGGCATGTGGGATCCTCCCGGACCGGGGCACGAACCCGCGTCCCCTGCATCGGAAGGCGGACTCCCAACCACTGCGCCACCAGGGAAGCCCTCAGTTCTTTTAAACAAGAGCTGTCACATTTTGAGTTCCATTTGGAAAACAAGGTTAGAGGGAAAAGTAGAGAAATACAGTATAATAATGCTTATTTATTTTGTTAAATGCTATTATTTTTAATGACCGGGTAATTGTTAGCTTCTAACATACACGTTTTGCCTTTTTTTTTTGGCCACACAGCAGAGTATGCGCAATCCTAGTTCACCAACCAGGGATCGAACCTGTGCCCCCTGCAGTGGAAGCACAGCATCTTAACCACCTGACCACTAGGGAAGTCCCAAAGGTTTTGCATTTTTAATTTTGTATCTTGAAGAGGTCTTAAATACTGATGTTGCATAGCCTAAAATACAACAGTGTGTGGACTACATAACCTTAACAAACTCATACCACTATGAAATTTTAATTAGATACCTTGATGACTAGTATTCTATGTCTTCCTTCTTGAGACCCTCAAAAATCAAAAGACCATCTTCATTAGGCACAGTTAGTTAAAAAGGATCTCACAGATTTCTTCCATAATTTTAATGAGTTTACATGTGCCAAATTGGGAAATTAAGAAAAGGTTAATTGAAATGCAAATTATAAATGCTTAAAATTAAATATTGCCATTGGCATAAAGAAACACCAAATCTAGTTCCAAGATGACTATTCAAAATGTCAGGTCATCTTAAAAAGTAAGTTACTTTCTCTAACTAAAATAATTAGTAGTTTGTTAAAGAGTAAGTCAAAAAAATAAAAAATAAGTAAGTGACCACATCATCACCTTCAGGATGTTGAAAGGTGAGATCTTTCAAACACAAAGTGACACTCAAGGCACCTTTAAAAATTAGAACATGAGTTGTTATCTTTTATATTTTCTGTAGAAGTCATAATAATGTCTACTAAGATATCCATGCTTTCTCTGAAAACGTCAAGATCTGAGTCATAAGAAGTAAGATGGAAGTGTTTCTCCTGTTGTAAAATTAACTGTCCAATAAAACAAACCTTTGATCTTGGCTTCATTATCACTAGTTTCAACATAACTAATTGAGATAACCAGCCCAAACAGGACTGTAGAAGCCAACTAAATACTGGGTTTTTCTTTAAGTATTCTTTGCTGACATGAATGCAGAGTACACTTGGTTATAATAGTGCACTGTAATTTCTGGTTTCTCCAAAATAAACTGTTTTAAAAATTTGGGTCCCTCATATGCTTGAATTTTTTAAAAATAAAAAGATAATACTTTTCTATGAGTTTTAGTTCTGTTCAAAATGATTGAAAGTCAGCCCTCAACACAACATAAAATTTCATAGTTTCAAAAGCTAAAATATTATCAGCATCTAGAAATAAAGAGAAATATAAATAAAAATTTAGCAGATAATATGGGTAAAAGGTAGAATAAAAGGCAAAACATTTGGAAAGAAAAGTTAGATCTCTGCCTCAAAACTAATGCCTAATGAGTTCCAAACAGATGACTAAAATAATAAAAGGGCTAAAAGAAAATATAAGTGAACATATTTATATACTCTTGGAATGAAGAGAGCCTAAACAAGAGGAGAAAAAAAACCTGATTCAAAAGGAAGAAATCTTTAAAAAGAGAGAGAGAGAATACATAAAAAAAATTTAACCTCTAAATTCCAAAACCTTTATAATAGATACTAAAAGCAAGTAACAAATGGGAGTGAGAAGAGGTTTTGCAACAAACATTAAATATGTATAAAAAGCTCTTACACCTATCAATAAAAAAGAGGAATGCTTAAATAAAAATGGATGAAAAAACTGACAGGATAAAATAGGAAATACATATGTCCAAAAAAAGCAGTATGAACCAATATTCAAAACTACATTATTAATCTAAAAGAGCAGTTCTTACTCAAAGTATGGCCCACAGATCCCCAGGGGTCCCTGAATCCCTTTTTAGGGAGATGCTTAGGTCAACACTATCTTCAAAACAATACTAAAATGTTATTTGCCTTTTTTACTGTGTTGACATTTGCACTGATGGTAAAAACAACAACAAAAAACCCATGGTGGGTGAAACTGCTGAGGCCTTAGCGTGAATCAAGGCAGGGGCACAAAACTGTCCTAGTTGTCAATATATATTCCATACCATGACTTGCAATTAAATGAAAATAAGTATACAAAAAACAATTTAAGACCATCCTTGATAAAGCACTCATTTATTAAAGACTGTTTATTTGATCAAATCTTGATTCTTGTGTATATGTCTTTATGATGCTGTGTGTGATGAAATGTGAGGTATATATAAAGCACCTCTACTGCATCTGAAGAAAGTACAGCAGCTGTCTTGAGGAAAAGCACTTTGTAGGACTCTTAGTTGTGATCTGAACTAGCTGCTTTTCCCTCATTCAACACCAATTTTATTTGAAAGAGTGACTGACAGACAAACTATTGGCTATCTGGCAGTCATTTTTTCTAAAATGAACACAGTGAAACCATCACCCCAGGGAAAACAATGAACAGTATTTGTTGCCAATGATAACATTCAAATGTTCACTTGAAAGCTCAGTTTGGGGGGAAAACTTGAATTTATCACTGACAGTATGACAAATACCTAAGAGTTGGACTTCTCCGATAAGACTGGTGTTAATATTAATGAATGCAATCTAAAATTTTTGTATAATGAAATGTGTCAACATTTGGGACATCTGTGTAACTCAGTAGAGCAATATCTTCCAAATGACCAACATACGATGTTACAACATCACGCATGGGTAAAACAGTCATTCAAAAATCAATGGATTTTAATGTAACAGTATGCAAAATTCCTAGATATGGTTTCAGATTCCACGTTGAAACTAATTTTTAAGAAACTACCACTTGTCAAGTTTTGGTGTAGAACCAATTACAAATATCTACAATTATTTGGAAAAAACTATTAAAATATCCCTCCCTTTTCCAACTACAAATGTGTAAGGCCATATTTTTATCTCCTAACCAGAAAAAAAAAACCCCACATATCAGGACACATTGAATGCAGAAGCACATATCTAGCACAACAGACATTAAGATTTGCTAAACAATGTCAAACAATGCTGCTCTTCCCATTATATTTGTTTTTGTTTTGGAAAATAGTTATTTTTCATAAAAAGAACATGTTAATATGCAGTAAATTTATTGTTATTTTAAAATGAATTAGTATTTTTTTAATTTCTCAGTTTTAACTTCTAATTCAGTAAATATCAGTAAATATAACTCACATATACAAAATCTCTACCATGTCCTCGATCATTTTTGAGAGTGCAAATAAAGTGATTCAAAGGCCAAACACTTGAGAAACACTGATCTAAGGTATACAAATTAAAGCAAACTTTCTATCAAATTTGCAAAGGCAAAATAATAATAATAATATCTAATATCCAGGGCTATAAAGATGTAGAGAAACTGTCATTCTTACACACTGCTGAAAGAAAAGTAAACTGACAAAATAATTCTGAAGGAAAATTTGGCAATACATATCAAAAACCTTTTTAAAAAGTGCAAAAGCTTGGGATCAGCAATTCTGCTTCCAGGAATCTATTTGAAGGAAAAATTAAAGATGTGATGGTAATTATTTTACTGAGAGGGCTATATAGCTACAACACTTTATACTTTAATAAATTGGAAATGATTTAAATTCAAGAAAGAATTCAGCTGTGACAAACTGTATGAAAAATAACTAACGTGATAATACATTACAAAACATTTTTAAATAGGTTACAATACTGTACATATAGCAGGAACTTAATTTTATATATCTGAAAGAATATGCCAAGATATTAACAAATAGGTATTAATAAGGCTTGGGGTGTTTTAATTTATTACTTTTGCTTATCTATATTTTTTCTTTAAGTTTCATTAGCTTTTTTAATTACAAAAATGGGACAGTACAATACCTCTTGGCATTTTTCTACTTGCTAATGTATCATGAGCACATCCAGGTAAAAGATGGAGATTTCATTCATTCTTTTTAATAGCTGCATAATACTTCATAAAATGTATATGTACCAGAATTTACTCAATTCTGAATTTCCTATAGGTTATAAAGGTTGTTTGCAGATTTTTAATACTCCAAGCAATACTGTAAGCAATGCTGTAGTAAACATCCTGGAACACATATCCTTACATTCTGATATTTTTTTTATCCATAGATAGAGTCCCAAAAGTGAGCTTGCTGGCTATACGTATACTTTTAATTAGTATATATTGTTGCATTACTCACCAGCAGCGTATGAGATCCCATATCCTCATCAACAACAGATATACTTTTTGCCAATATGATGGTAACTCATTGTTACTTTAATTTGTGTTTCCCCGTCTGTTACGAGGATTGAGGTTTTCATTTGCTTATTGACCATTTATATTTCTTCTTCCTCTATTCCCATCCTTTTCCCATTTTTCTATTGCTGTCATATGTCATGCAAATAATTTTTCCTAAAGTTAGAATCACAACTCACAACAGATTCAAGAATAAATTCCAAGTGAATCAAAGGCTTAAATGATCAAAAATAAAACAAAACAAACTATTAATAGAAAATACAGAAAAACTGTATAAACTTGCTATCAGAGAGATTTTCTTGAGTAAGACGGAAAACTCAGAAGCAACAAAGGAAAGACAGACATTTGACTACATTAAAGTTTTATCTGTAATTTTTTGCTTTTCAATCGTGAAGGTATTACTTTAAGAATTTTTTTTTTTTTTTCAGAAAACTGTCAGCAGATATTTACAATGCTATCTTATTCCAAAGTCCTGTGATAAGACATGTGGAGAACTTCATTAGACACACAGGGACTGAGCTCAGAGGCAGAAAACCAAACACAACTGCTTTAAATATTGCTACTACTACTGCTAGAAGCTATAACTGGAATTCTAAATTCCCAGCTCCTATTTCTTCTGCATCCTGTTCACCAATCACTGTCCTCTCCAGTAGCATATTTACTTTAAAGCGGTCTACCTAACTATGAATCTTTAATTGACCACTCTGTCCAAGTATTCTTTTACTCCTATTACATATGAGGTTATGAAAATAAAACCTTGTGCAATAGGCACATTTTGTTACATTACACACATATGATATGGTAAAATAGACAGTAACTCACCTAAATGGGGAAACAGATCAGTGTCCAGCTGATGTTTTTGGGTGCACAGTTTCACCAGTCTCTGCAGTCGACTTATACAAGAGAAGTGTGGAGAGAAGGCTGTGGCTTTCATAAGGACCCGGTCAGTCCTGGGCGGGTCCACGATGGGAGCCCTACTAGATGGCAGGAGGGGCAGAGGCCTCTTGTGAGACAACTGCCTGGCTTGTGCTATAGTGTGTGGAGTGGGGGCCACTCCCTGCATTGGTAGGCTGGTGTTCTGAGGTTGAGGTGACTTGCAGACTAGACCCTGCGGTGGCGCTGGAGGTTTTAAAGTGGATAAAGGTGACAGGTGGGAGTGCTGCTGCGGAGGCTGCTGCTGAGAAGGTGCAGGAGGGGGACTAAAGTGCTCTTGTCGAACTTTTAAAATCTCTGTCTCTCTCTGGCGCTGCCGATTCTGGGCCAACTTGCTCTGCAACTTCTTTCTCACAGTTGCCCCTTTCTTTAGGTCATCATCTTCCTCGTTGAAAGCAAATGGGTCTTCCAACTCAGTTTCCAGGTAGTGGAGAGGGACCCTTGCCCCCGGTGGAGAGAGGGACATTCCATCCAGTCCATTGGGCATCTTCAAGGCCAACGTGGGCACTGTCAGGCTAAAGGCCATGGTATCCATCTGGTGCCTGACCTTTACCTCATCTATAGGATCATTCTTTTTCTTCCTCTCTTTTTTCGGGATAAAGCCAAGTACCTGCAAGTGGCTGTTGCAGTACCTTTAAAAATACACACATATACAAGAAAATGTTCATGATACATATTAAGAAAAGGAGAATATAAAACTACGTATCATAAAATGTGAATCCTAATATGTTCAAAATGCATGACTATAATAACTCTGGCATTCGTGGATGTGATTTATACAACTTCCACTACCCTCAAGCAATCCTCAAAGTCTGTGCAATTTTGCTAAAGCAAATATATGAATTGCACATGTGAAGAGGCTGCCAGACAGAAGCAAGTCATTCAAATAGTGAGTGGCCCTGGATAACCAACCACCCAGCTATTGCTTCTCACACCGCTTTGTTATTCTCTATTCATAGCATACAAAGTAGCTCATCAGGAGTCTAAAGGATCACTTAAAATTCTCTTATGTATAAAAAAATATATGTCCCAATGCCATTCAAGTATTGGAGATTCACAAAGATCTTATGACATAACACTTCAGAATGTTAAATGTCAAAGAAATGATACAAATGAACATATTTACAAAACAGAAACCGACTCACAGAGAATGAACTTATGACTATGGGGGGCGGGGGGGAAGGGTGGAGGGAAGGGATAGTCAGGGAGTGTGGGATCGACATGTACACACTGCTATATTTAAAAAGGATAACCAACAAGGACCTACTGTATAGCACAGGGCACTCTGCTCAGTGTTATGCGGCAGCCTGGATGGGAGGGGAGTCTGGGGGAGAATGGATACCTGTATATGTATGGCTGAGTCGCTTTGCTGTGCACCTGAAACTATCACAACATTGTTAATCGGCTATGCTCCAATATAAAATAAAAAGTTTAAAAAAAAAAAAGGAATGTCAAATGTCTACTGTGTGTGTTCTACACACACACACACACACACACACACACACACACACACACAAAGAGAGAGAGGGAGAAGGAAGAGAAGAAAAAAATAAAATAATAAAACTAATTAGTGCGATAATCGATTAAATGAGTTTCTCAATAGCCAGCCACATGTTAAGTACATGGATTATCTCCTCTAGCTAGTTTCTACCTGCAGGAGGTACTAAAATAATGCCTTTTATACAGATGAGGAAACTAAATTTTATACAAATTAAATAACTTGCCCAAAACCACCTATCTGGAAAGTGACAGAGCGGAGACAAACTAAAAATCAAAGCTCGTATAGCACAGGAAACAATATTTAACATCCTGTGATAAACTATAATGGAAAAGAATATGAAGAAGAATGTATATATATGTATAACTGAATCACTGTGCTATACAGCAGAAATGAACACAACATTGTAAATCAACTATACTTCAATTAAAAAAATAGAAAAAAAAAAAAGTCAAAGCTCACGAAGACTCAGTTAAGTCTTCAACAATGAGCAGGTTACTTCTGTAATATAAATGCTATTTTAAAAATACTATGAAAAGAAAGAATCCTTCTACATAATGAGAAAGTAGAATGCATGTTATTCCAATAAATTTCACTGAAATCCTGTGAAGGCTTCTAACCAGAAGAAAAGTAGTATATTTCCTAAACTGGTATTCCTCATGCAGTTCCAAGGTATGTTAACAAGTATGTCATAAAAACAGTATTCCATGCTTAAATAAATTTGGAAAATGCTGGCTTAAACAGAATGAGATAACGATTTCATCATGTGTTTCTGCTAAACAACCTCTCAAAGCATTTTGTATGATAATGTGCATTATACACCAAGGGTAGAAATCTACCCATATAGCACTGCTTCCCAAATGTATTTAAAATGGCACCTATTTTATTGCAGCATATTTATGATATCTCCATAGAACACAGTTTGGGGAAAAAGGCAATAAAGTAAATAATGTCAATCCCCAAACTCAATGGGCTGCAACAAAAAACTGTTTTAATGATTGTTAAAAACACAGATTCACCAAAAATCAGGACACATGGTTTTGCTGGTTTGTCTTAAAAATAAGTCTATCAGAGGCACTCTTTAATTTTAAATAGAACTATTAAGAAAAAGCTTTCTGGACAGTAAAGGGACGTTACACTGTGTTTGTGTGTGTGTGTGTGTGTGTGTGTGTATGCGCGTGTGCACACGCACGCGCGTGCGCCTAGCAGGTTTGAGCTAGGTCCCTTACACACCTTAAACAGAATAGATTCATAAAGCTGCAGCCAACAAGGAAAAGGGTTTCAGGGATAACTGTACTAAGCTTCCCAACAGTTAATGGTTTTTGTTGTTTTCTACTCATTTTCAAATTAACAAAAGGATTAGTACTATTAGTGGGGAGAAGTGAAGTGGGTTTTTTAAATTTAGAAATCAAACTCTTCTGCTCATTTACATGGACAGCCTGGACTGGTAAATGAGGCTACTATGTGCTACATTACCTAATCCAGCAGAGGCGAATCCGCATGTACAGTCCTCCTTCAGCCCCACCCTCAACTCCCACTCCAGCCACTGTCACACTATCGCAACATTTAGCCTGAACTCTTAAAAACCCTGCCTCTTCTAAAAGGGAAAATTCTTCATAACTAGAATTAGAACAGCTTACTTAGTTATGAACAGCATTTAAAATAATGCAAATATGAATTTCCAGTCTAAAAGAATACAGGGGACTGACTGCAAATGGGTTCTTTTGGGGGGATGAAAATGTAAAATTAGACTGTGTTGATAGTTGCACACTCCTGTAAATACACTAACAAATACTGAACTGTACACTTCAAATGGGTGACTTGTATGGTATGTGAATTATATCTTAAGTTGTTTTAGAAAAGAATAAATATAGGAAACAAGAAAATTTCTTGGTAAATACATATCATTAAATAAATATATATATAAAATTAAACCAAACTTAAATTTAAAATACTATATAAAATAACCAACTTAATATACCCATTTATCTCTAAGCTATCAAGGCTACAGTAAATGGGCCTTAGCTTCCCACTGTATATTAGAAAATGGACTTTTCAATTATACCACTACTTCTACTGAACATAACACTATTCTATCCAAAAGACAGAATCCCATAAGTTAGCATTTATAATACACACCAGGTAAGTTACACACCAGATATTATTAAGAAGCTTCCTCTAGCTGACTACCAACCAGATAATTCTGTCAATTAAAAGTCCTTGGGAATTTGTTTTCTAAAACTATACATAAAACCATGTCAAATCCCTAAGTGTCCAAGGAGTAACTGCCTTAACAATGATAAAAGCTTATTTTCAAAAGAATATTAATCTTTTCTACATTGTATCATATAGTACAGTTATAACTATTATATTTATACACAGGTTTAAACATATTATTACATGAATTCAACCTGGGTTTCTTGAGGTAAAATAGGAATATTACCTCCTACTAATGTCTACTTTAATCTGTTTTCAAACAACCCTACAAAAAGAAAAGTATTCATAGCATTTGTGTTCATATGATCTTGGACCAATTCTGAAAAAATGTATAACTTAGCATTTATTAAGCCTAGCTTCTCTTGACACAGCATCACAGAAGTCCTTTCCCTTCTTGTTCTGAAAAAAGAAAATTACTTCAAATATAAAGGTGAAGATGTATGTTTCAGAGAATTAATATTTTGGAGAAATTCAGAGTGACTCTCACTTTACTTCTTGCTGTTAGCTATTAAAATAACACTTGCTTCGACTGAAATAAAAAAAATCCAAGGTTGACAAAAATTGCAACTGTGTGTGATAAACTAAATTTAAGACAAAATTATAGAAATGTGATTATAATGGATCTTGAAGTAAAAAAGTTAATCCAAGTCCATCCATTCTTCAAGTTAGAAAAGGGCAGCAGTAAGAAATTATTTTCAGTCAGCTAAAACCAACTGGACAGACATGCTTATTAGCCTAGTACCTTGGTACCTTTCTCACCTGAGATTAAAATTTTATTCCTTTCCTCACTAAACAGCTGTTTCTAACTTTCAGGTGTTGTAATCTGAAGCCTAAAGTGCTCATTAGAAATTCTACGAGAGTATTCCCAAATCACCACATTATACCGTACTCATTTTGGTGGGATATTTATCAACACAAATTATTTATTTCACCCTAAAAGTTTAAAAGTTGCTCACCATGACATATAAAATACATGATTCCTTTTCAACCAATTTATGTAGGTGACATTCGCTTGTATATAGGAACAAAAATAAAGGTTGTATATGTATTTTTTAAAGACAGAAGTAAAAAGTTCAAATTTCTACCTAAAAATAACAAGTATTTGAAACTTTTAGGAAAATAAGCATGCATCTCTCTGTAATATCCTACAATGATCAGCATGGTTTCTGGAGAACTGAGAAAAAGAGACATGATAAAAAGAGATTACATGTGAAATCATAAATTTTCCTAAGAATATGAAAGATGAATAATCAGCATAAGACTCCTTTAAAAACACCTCCACATTTTTATTTTTTTAACTCAGAAAAATATAAATTCATAATCCTAGTCAAAAAGCCTACTTTACTATGAAAATACAGTTTCTAAATTATAGTAAACATAGTCTATATGGAACCCTTTTTAACCAAAAGAAGTCTGAGAGGAAGTAAATCTGAATGATTCAAGTAATCATTCTTTTGAATAATTCTTTTTCAGTAAGTACATACCATTTGCTACCTTTCAAACAAAGATTTAAAAACTCTAAAATTATTATCATTAATAATAACACCTAAGTAGTTCCTATAATTTCTCTCATTCAGGCTGATGAAATTCTAAGTAGAGAAATCAGGAAATACTTTCTAAGGCTGCAAACCAAACACATCAGTGCCAAGACTTCAAGCAAAAAAAATGTTTTTAAAATAATCCTAGAAAGTCTATTAAGTAAAAAAGAAGAAAACAAACACTTTTCAAATAATTCCCCAAATTTACTACTCCATTTCTTAAAAATTGCCATCACTCATCTTTAGAACCATTCTAAAGTTTACTTAGATTAACCCCCAGAACTCAACATTTAAGTTCATCATATCAAAACACAAACAAACAAACAAACCCAACTTCCAAGCCTACTAATTAATAATCAAAGATTGCTTCCCACTGTCAGCGCTTACCTGCGGTCCTCTGATTTAGGGATGGGGTTGGTGCAGCGCTGGCTATTATACTTGGCCACATATTCACATTGCTTGAAGGGGGCAGTCTTGTCCTCCAGAACGTGTCTGATACAGAAAGCGTAGCCGTTGAGTCGCCGCTGCTTGCACAGTTTGGGGCTATATGAGCACAAGGGCTTATTGTCAACCTCAGAGAAGTGTATATGTTTCCCTTCATACATCACGTGACTCTATTCCTTGTGAACATCAGCTAAAAGACCACCACAAAAAAAGAAACCCAAATGATAAATCAGAGAGTATAATGCAGATTTAAGTTGAGAATTTCACTGAGGGACTTCTGCCCCACAGCCATACCTGATTTTAAATCTTCTGCACCATAGCAATGTTAAGAGAACCCCAAGGATACCACAGTTTGGAATGCTGCAGAATCAAGATGAAGCAGATTGTCTACAAAAATATCAAAAGGCCTAGTTAACAAAGAGAAATAAGCAAAGCTTGCTCATCTGGGAAGTAAAATACTAGGATATCACCCTTCCTAACAGGATGGATTCTTCATTGTAATCCAACATCCCAATATTGAATTCAAATAATAAGACACATTATAAAATATTAAGTTGCCCTACCACTCCAAATTGAACTAAATAATTTTTGCTTTGGTTAAGTTTTGTAAATAACTCAAAGCAGCAGGGCTCTTCCACCAAACTAATGTCAAAAGGTGGCAAGTCATTTTTTTCACTACTGATGGCTGCATGCTATGCCTATTTTCAGAGCTCAGATCTCTTTAAAATGACAATGGAATGAGCTCATAGACCCAAAACTTCCCCCAGAACTTCTACATTTTTGGATATGTTGGCAAAATATTTAGCAGTTTATAACAAATGTTTCTATAAACTACAAAAAAAGAACAAATTCCTGTTTTAAAAAGTCATTTTCCCTCTAATATTCCCCCCTACCTATCCCATCCAGACCGTAAATTTCTTGAGTCCAAAGACTATTCACCACATTTCCACCATTCAGCTGAGTGCTCTGCAGAACACTGTGCTATAGTATAATTATCATGGCTTATGAGTCTTTGGAGGTTTAAGAAGAAAACGGAAGGAAGCAATCACACAATAGTCACTATCTCTCTACACACAAAAGGTCCAGCAGTAACATTTATGTGCCATAACACCATATAGTCTGCAATGAAACTGATACAACTAATCTGTCACATCAGGACATAGGGGGCTGCTGTGGTCTAACCCAGGGATCCCCAACCCCCAGGCCGTGGACCCATGACGGAACCCGCGGCCCAGCAGGTGGGCAGCCGGGGAGCGAGCGAAGCTGCATCTGCCACTCCCCATCGCTCCCCATCACCCACATTACCACCTGAACTATCACCCCCACCACCCCGCCCGTCCGTAGAAAAACTGTCTTCCACGAAACTGGTCCCTGGTGCCAAAAAGGTTGGGGACCACTGGTCTAACCCACCTTCTCCACACTCCAGAAGTCACCCAGACAGCTGATGAACAGCTTAGATACCAGCTACAGAGAAACTCAAGAAACACTCTCTCATTTCCAAAACTAAATATGAAACTCCTTATACCAGTGAATGACAAGATACATAAATCCTTGAAGAGTCAGAAGATATGTCTGCTCAAGTCTGATTATCTGCCAAGGTAACTACAATATTCACCTTGAACAAATCATTTAACCTCAGTTTTCTCATCTGCAAAATAGGGATAATATTAGTAGCTATGTTATCAGGTTGCTCTAAGGATCCAAAGATACAAAGCACGCAACATGCGAAGTACCATGCCTTGTATAAGTTATAAGTAATAACAGAAGTTATTACTCATAAATGTTCTTATTATTACTACATTTTACCTGCTGATGATAAAGGTAGAGAATTTGTATTACCTTTGAGAAGCATTACACTTACTTTAGCAGAAAAAAAAAAATCTGAAACATTAGCCTGGTTAATAAAAATCACATTTATTACTGAGTAAACCTAATCATACATCACTGTAAAAGAAAAATAAGAGCTTTCCCTTTTCACTTTATCAGGAGGCAAGGAAGAAAAGTTGGACTAAAAATTTAAATTTAGCTGCCCCGAAGGTCTGGATGTTCAGGACAGGAAATTTTTCAAAGCAAAGCCATGCTGTTTCATTTTTACACCCTCTCTTCGGCCTGCTCATCCACCCGGCAAACATAAATCTTTCATGAATTAGTCCAAGTAAATCTACATGAACTTTAGGAAATAAATAGGCTGGAAATAAGTGACTGAAAAAAGTAACTGCCATTATGAAAAAAGTAGACTATATATGTATGAGAATATTTTATAAATCATATGAAGGGTTAACGTTCACTTTTTACTGACATTTTCTATCTAGGTGGCATCATATCTATCAAGATTGCTGACTCCCCCTTTCTTTCCAATGTTTATGCATCTTTTTTTTTCCTATTTGCATTGGCTAGAACTATTGGAACAACGTTAATAATAGCAACCACTGGTACTCCTAACTTTAAATGAGAACTGCTTCGAGTCAATGGCAGCAATAATGCTGACTTCTGTGTTATGTTAAGGAAGTATAAAGAAATTCCTACTTTATTAAAAGTTGTTTCTTTTAAAAAAAAAAACTCAGAATTGATGGTTAATTTTTACTGAATTCTTTCCCAGCTTCTAGGGATATGATCATTTTTCTCTTCTGTACTTTAAAAAATATGTACTAAAAATATTTAGTATTTCCTGATACTGTACTCTTCTTACACTCCTGGGATGAAAGCAACTTGGTCATCATGCATTATTCTTCTAATGTATGGCTGAGTTACATTTGCTAATATTGAGGATTTCTGATTTTTGTATTTTGAGAATGTCTAGAGTTTTTTTGTGTGCTTTGGTGGAATTAGGTGTTAATATAATATTTTAAAAAACAATTTATAAAATCTATGTTCCTGAACAGTTAAAAAGCATTGTAGTTATAATGTTACTTAGAAAGTTGACTGGGCCTACTAGTGTTTTGTGCAGATCAGGTTTTCAAGTTTATCTGCATACAATTTAGCAATGTGACCTCTTACGTTTAAATTTCTAAATATCTGTGACTCATTCTCGTATTCTGTGTATGTCCATACACATACGTGATAGTTGTGCTTTCTCCTCTTGTTCATGATTGGGTTCAACAGGAGTTTATCTGTTTAATATTTTTACGAATATCCTCCCCCAAAAAACAAAAACGAAACAAAACAAAACAAAAACCTCTTGGATTTATCAGCACCTCCATGTATTTTCTAATTCATCAATTTCTGCTTTTATATTTGTTCATTCTTTCTGCTTTCTTTCCATTTATTTTATTATTTTGTTAACTTCTTGGGCTGAATTCTTTTATTTTCATTCTTTTCTTGCTTAGTAATTTGTTTACATATATGAATTTTCCTGAGTACTGTTTTAATCATATCCCATAGGTACTAATACACAGAATTCTGATTATCAATACTTTCTAGTTGATTTGGATTTTTTTATTATTTCTCCTTTGCCCCAAGAGTAATTTAATTTTTTCAGATGGTAGAGTTTTATGCTTCCCTTTGTTTTAGTGCTAGTTAAGAATAAGGAGCATTGGGAATTCACTGGCGGTCCAGTGGTTAGGACTCTGTGCTTCCACTGCCGGGGGCCCAGGTCCAATCCCTGGTCAAGGAATTAAGATCCCACACACACAAAAAAAGAATAAGGATCATATTGGTGTCTGAGTGATTCTCTGGGCCCAGCAAAGGAACCAAGTTTCCAGAGCTCTGAAGACAAGGGGTAACACCCCAAAATACAGACTTATTTTCCACTCCACCTTCATTGGCCTAGCAGCTGCCAAGAACAAAGGCTGCATCTCCAGATACCTAGCAAACAAACGCAGTACTGCTTCATGAATTGATTGCTTCTCTGAGGTGCCCACAGTGTATTTGGGGAGAAGCTTCACGAATAAGTCGAGGAACGGCTGTCTTATGAGACTGGAGAGATTCCACAAAAGAATGGATGTCATGAAGGAGGCAATGGTTCAGGCAGAAAACAGCTGCTGAGATTACAAGGAAGCTGGAGAAACAGAAGAAACACTTGAAGAAGGAAAAAAAACAGCTGGCTGCAACTGTCCTCACATCTTTAGAAAACAGCAGCAGTGTAGAGGAGGAGTGTGAGAAAGGACAAAGGTGCTGAGACCTTGCTGAGAGCCCAGAGAGCTGACTGCAGCACACACCCATCCCCTGGGCAAGTGTGTTCTGTCCTCGGCTGCCTCCCAGGAGTGTAAGACCCCAAATGAAGAAAAGCAAAAGCCCCAGTAGGCTCCTCAGGAGAATGGAATGGAAGACCCATCTCATTCTCCAAACCCAAGAAAAAGAAATCAAGGAGAAGCTGGTTAGCAGTGATCTTGAAGAGACAGCTAGCAGTGGAAGTCTTCCCAAGAGGAAGAAATTGTTCCCCAAAGAGGAACCAGTTAGTGACCCTGAAGTCAGAAACGATAGTGCCCCCAAGAAAAAGAGGAAATTCTCTTCCAAGGAACAGCCACTCAGCAGTGGACCTTTAGAGTCTGCTGGCAGCAAGAACAGCAGCTCTAAGGAAAAGTTCTAAAAGCTATCCCAGGAAGATCAGAATGGACACTTCCCTGGTGGGGCACAACCCACGGAGATATTTCTCAACCCATCCCCTATATCCTAATAAAAACAAATTCACAAGGGAAAAAGAAAAAGAAGGAGCATAATCTGCATATATCTCTGATTTTGGATTTGACTGAGTTTTTATTTGGGGACTAACAGATATTCCTGGGAAAGAGTATTCGTTGTTTCCAGGGTATGTTGTTAGTTGTATCATATACCATGCTATTAACATTCACTATGTTATTACTTATTTCAACATTCACTATGTTATTACTTATTTCGTTTGCTTTCTCTATCTACCCAGAGCTGGAAGAGATGAATCAAAATCTCCTACTATCACCTTATTTGTTTCTCCTTGTATTTATTTTATAAATTTTGAAGCTGTATTATTTGATACAGATATTCACGACCACTAGACTGTCACTCTTTATCATTAGGAAATGCAACTTAATTGATGCTTTTTGTTTTGAATTCAACCTTGTCTGACACTAATACCTGGACTCCATTTTTTTGGATGTGAACTTGCTGGTTAAGTCTTTGCCCATCATTTTACTCTCAGGTTTTCTGAGGCACTGTTTTAGATCACAGGTCAGCAAACACTGGCTTATAAGACAAATTTGGCCCATTGCCTGTTTTTGTAAATAAAGTTTTATTGGAAGGCTGTCCTGTTCATTCATTTACATGTTGTATATGACTGCTTTCATGCTGTAACAGAACTAGTAGTTGTACCACAAAGCCTAAAATATTTACTAAATTATTATTTGTTGGTCCCTTTTTTAGATACATCTCTTAACAGGTTTGACTTTTTTGCTCCAATCTGAGTCATTTTTTTTAATAAATGAGTTCATCAAATTAATAATTTTGTATTTACTTACATGACAAATGTTTCATCTTAATTTTATTACCTTATTTTTTGTATTGTTTTTAGCTTTCAATTCTTTTTATTACATTATATAGTCTATTCTCTTGGAAGATTTATAGTCTGTGTCCTTTAAATAACATTTCTTTACTCCAAACTAAGAAAATTAGTATATTTAGCATTATTGTGATTAATCTCATGTTATGAATGAGAAAAATTTCCGTTTTTGTTAACTACCTACCCATTCCAACTCAGTATTTCTTCCTTAGATTATTATTTCTACATTGCTATAGCTTATGACATTTTAATGTTTGTCCTACATTTAAAATTATTCGATGCTAATCACTAATCTTCTAACTTCGTTTTCAATTCATCGCTTTTGTTTGTTTTTGTTTTTGCGTTACACGGGCCTCTCACTGTTGTGGCCTCTCCCGTTGCGGAGCACAGGCTCCGGACGCGCAGGCTCAGCGGCCATGGCTCACGGGCCCAGCAGCTCCGCGGCATGTGGGATCTTCCCGGACCGGGGCATGAACCCGTGTCCCCTGCATCGGCAGAAGGACTCTCAACCACTGCGCCACTAGGAAAGCCCTCAACTCATCTCTTGATTCAATAGTTTATAAAATAGTTACCTTCTTTTTCCACATTCCCCACCAAGGACTGACTTATGGAAAATAAGCCGTGGTTTTTGTTTAAAAATATATGTCAACTGAAATTATACTTAAACTATAGCTTTCCTGGACATAAGTCTTAGATCATATATTTTTTTTTTGGTCTATTGACTTTGTATAATTTTTTTCCATGTCTCCTAGAATGTAAAAGCTTGAGGCCAGCCTCTTTTATAGGAGGTTTGATTTTTCCCCCCCGCCACTTTAACCTAACAATAAGTCTTTATGGGAATTCCCTGGCGATCCAGTGGTTAGGACTCAGCACTCTCACTGCCGGGGCCAGGGTTCAATCCCTGGTCGGGGAATTAAGATCCCGCAAGCCACATGGTGTGGCCAAAAATTAAAAAAAAATTTTTTTTTAAGTCTCTATATTTAAATACTAGAAGCCATTCTAGAATTTCATCTTTTACTGTGGCAAATTCTTCCTTAGTATCTTGAATTTTTTTTCTACTTCATTTATTCTATTGTATTCTTCAAGGGTACCAATTATTGGTATGCTAGATTTACTGTCTTCCATATCTGTCTCTGTCTCTAGTCTTTTACTTTTTCCATTTTGTATTGCTCACATTTCTCAAGCTCACCTCCATTATCATCAGCTATAGTGTATATGTGCTGCTTTGAAAGTGACCTTCATTTCTACAATGACTATATTTTCCTCTTTTATTTCATACCCTGGTTCCATGAGCTCACTCTTATATCTTATTTCTTGAGCTTTTGTATCTCATCTTTAAACTCCTGTTTCAGAGGAGCCACGTCTCGCCCCCAACTCTGCACACCACCACCCAGCATAAGGAACTATTTATTCATAATTTTCACTTTCTCTGTTCTTTCTGAAAATGATCATCTCCAACACTCCTCCCTTAAGGCTTGACTCAATGTTGATTAGTCTCCCCAACTCGCAGGGGCCCACATGGCATAGATTAGGGGATGACAATTTAGGCTTTCTGTTCAGTTGACCAGATCAGCAGCTATATGGCTGCATGCTGCCAGTTTCTCCTCTACTCTCAACTTCTTGCAAAAATAGTATGACTCTACGGTTTGTTATTCAACCCCACCTCTCCTGCCACTCAGGGAGCACAATGTATATACCAACTTTGACATTCCTAGTAAGGGGATCACTAGTTTCATCCTCATGGTGTGTCACCTACTTGGGAGGAAGCTGCTCCCCCTACTTTGCTTGAGTTCTACAGAGGAAATCATCCTCTCCTTGCATCCTCTCTTGCCCTGGTTCCATTCCCACTGCACTTAAATAGCACTAATTCATATATTCTGATTACAAGGTTTTTTTAGTTATCAAAGATTGAGTTTTTGGGCTTCCCTGGTGGCGCAGTGGTTGCGCGTCTGCCTGCCGATGCAGGGGAACCGGGTTCGCGCCCCGGTATGGGAGGATCCCACATGCCGCGGAGCGGCTGGGCCCGTGAGCCATGGCCGCTGAGCCTGCGCGTCCGGAGCCTGTGCTCTGCAACGGGAGAGGCCACAGCAGAGGGAGGCCCGCATACCACAAAAAAAAAAAAAAAAAAAAAAAAAGGTTGAGTTTTTCTTCTGTTTCTCATTCTCCTTATTCTTTTTAGTTGGTTTAGAGAGCAGAGATGTCAGTATTCTGACATCATTAACCAGAAGTATCTTTTAAAATTCTGCATAGTAAAATGTACCAAAATAAAATCAAAATCATAAAACAAATTATCTAATTTTTACAACAAACATATTCCTTATGTTATTTTCTGTTTATTTTTAAGAATCAACATGTTATTAAAGAAGTTACTAAACTTGATTCATTTTCACTATGTCTAATCCATGTGATTCTAGCTTTAATGACAAGTATTTATTTATTAAATACTGATGGCAAGTCCATCATTTTCAGAGAAGCTATAGAGGATATTAATAGTAAAAGACATAATTTTTTCCCTGAAAAGATTATAATCTATGCAACGAGATGCACTCAAAAGAAAGGAAGTGAATAACTGGAGGACTTCACCCAGAGCTCTGAGCACCCAGGCGCCTCTGGTCTCACTAAGCCCAACGACAGGCCCTCTGTCCAGAGCAATGGATGTCTTCCTCTTTGTGCCCCCTCCTCTGGCCAGCCCTAGCCTCAGAACACAGCTCAGTTGTCACCACATGCAGATTCCCAAAGGCTGAGTTAGTTACATGCTCCTCTGAGGTACTCTGTACATTTCTTTGTTTTAACCCTTATCACATTCTACTTTAATTGCCTGTTCTTCCGTTGTCTTCCCTCTTAGGAAATAAGCTCCTAGAGGGATAAACAGTTTTCTGTTCATCATTATATCTCAGAGCTTAGCAAAGTGCCCAGAAGTTAACAGCTGCTCAATAAGTACATGCTGCCTACATAAATAGCTTCTGTGTAGTACCTCAATTCTAGGTTGTCTACCCAAAACAGGTTACTAGATTCACCCACCAATCATTAAGTAATTTTTAAAAATCACTAAATTGGTACTTCAGACAGCCTACACAATAATTTCTAATAGCCATAGCCATATACCAAGAGAAAGTATAATTTAGAAGCTTTAAATTTTTTCAATATTGCAGTACATCTGAGGTAACACCAAACGTTTCATCAAAAAGATTCACATAATTTGCTACCCAATGTCTATCTGGCAAATAATGTTTCTTAAAACAATGTAAGAATGAATTAAAATCTACCTATTCAACTTCCTCCTAACTCTAAGAATTCATTAATCTATCCAACTGCCCTCTTTCAGCATTTGCCACAAGGTGCCAAAGCTCTTGCTAATGACCTCTATGCCATTACAAATAGGTGTTCAATTGCAATATCTTATAAACAGCTTCTCTTCAACCTTAGTTTTTTTACATCTACCTGTGATTATTTTTTTCTATTAATATTTCTTTGATTTTTAACGTTTTAAAGTCCTACTAAAAGCCAACTTTCCATCTCCTTTTTGAACAATCCATTTTCAAATCCCTCTTTTAAAAGGCCAATTCAGGGATTTCCCTGGTGGCACAGTGGTTAAGAATCCGCCTGCCAATGCAGGGGACACAGGTTCGATCCCTGGGCCAGGAAGATCCCACATGCTGCAGAACAACTAAGCCCATGCGCCACAACTACCGAGCCTGCGCTCTAGAGCCCCAGAGCCTGAGAGCCAGCATGCCCTAGAGCAACTACTGAGCCTGAGTGCCTAGAGCCCATGCTCGGCAACAAGGGAAGCCACCGCGCTGAGAAGCCTCTGCACCACAACAAAGAGTAATGCTGCTCACCACAACTAGAGAAAGCTTGCGCGAAGCAACAAAGACCCAATGCAGCCAAAGATAAATTAATAAAAAAAATTTTTTAAAGCCCAATTTAATCTTTATACTTATATTTTCAATTCCCTAATGTATTCAAACTCACTTTATATACCATAAAAGGAAAGAATGTTGGGGGACGATGGCCCTCTGCTTTGAAATCTAACTTCCTTCTTAATGAGTATTATTTAATATCAAAACCACTTTGTCTATAGGGACTTCCCTGGCAGTCCAGTGGTTAAGACTCTGCACTCCCAATGCAGGGGGCACTGGTTCGACCCCTGGTTGGAGAACTAAGATCCTGCATGCCGCAGGGCATGGCCAAAAAAAAAAAAAAAAAAAAAATCACTTTGTCTATAAACTGGAAACAACTATTCATCTGGTCTTCTCTACATTAACAGGTTTTTCCTTTTAAATTAAAGAAGAAATCATCACAAAAGCGCTAAGGTAGATCTCAGGGGAAGAAAAAAAAAAAACTATATATTTTTCATTTTTTACATCTAGCCTCCCACCACTGAAGTTCTTTACCCCTACTCCACCAAAGGTGAAGTTCACATGGCCTTCACTCATTGACATTCATTGTAAGATAAAATAAGAGATGAAACATATAATGTATAAAGTCCACATGATCTTAATCAAATGTCTTACAGACCCTAATATTTAAATACAATCCCACTGACTAATCCATTTAGAACTATACCTAAGCTCTACCTTTTAATACACAATGAACATCACTAAAAAAAAAAAATCCTAACCAGACTAAATTTATCACAGCTATAGTACATACTATACTCAGCTGTGGAAATAACTTGTTTAGAATTAGAATACAAACAGATCGGGCTTCCCTGGTGGCGCAGTGGTTGCGCGTCCGCCTGCCGATGCAGGGGAACCGGGTTCGCGCCCCGGTCTGGGAGGATCCCGCGTGCCGCGGAGCTGCTGGGCCCGTGAGCCATGGCCGCTGAGCCTGCGCATCCGGAGCCTGTGCTCCGCAACGGGAGAGGCCGCAACAGAGGGAGGCCCGCATACCCCCCCCAAAAAAAAAAAAAAAAAAAAGAATACAAACAGATCTATGCTCCCTTAAAGAAGAGAATAGAATTAAGGTAACTAAGCACGTAAGAGCAGCAGTAGAATATACACCCTTATTAATTATTACCAAAAAAGCAAAAATAACTATTACTGAGAATAAATTCACAGAAAGAATATTTTCACAGCAAACATATCCATATACTGAAATTCAAGAGAAGGAAATATGGGTAGGTGTAAAAAAAAAAATCCTTCTTGATATTACATGCTGAGTTTAATGAAAAATAAATTCCTTTCCACAGTTTCTTTCTCCTTGCAAATACGGAGGAATAAGACATTAGCAGGGAGAAAAGTAAGAAAGATAAGCTTTTTTTTCCCCCCAAAGTCCCTGTTTATATATATTTTTAAACATCTTTATTGGAGTATAATTGCTTTACAATGGTGTGTTAGTTTCTGCTTTATAACAAAATGAATCAGTTATACATATACATATGTTCCCATATCTCTTCCCCTCTTGTGGAGACCAAAGACCTGTATGCAGAAAATTATAAGACACTGATGAAAGAAATTAAAGATGATACAAATAGATGGAGAGATATACCATGCTCTTGGATTGGAAGAATCAAGATAGTGAAAATGACTCTACTATCCAAAGCAATTTACAGATTCAATGCAATCCCTATCAAACTACCACTGGCATTTTTCACAGAACTAGAACAAAAAATTTCACAATCTGTATGGAAACATAAAAGACCCCGAATAGCCAAAGCAATCTTGAGAAAGAAAAACGGAGCTGGAGGAATCAGGCTCCTGGACTTTAGACTGTACTACAAAGCTTCAGTAATCAAGACCGTACTGGCACAAAAACAGAAATATAGATCAATGGAACAGGATAGAAAGCCCAGAGATAAACCCACGCACAAATGGTCACCTTATTTTTGATAAAGGAGGCAAAAACATACAATGGAGAAAAGACAGCCTCTTCAATAAGTGGTGCTGGGAAAACTGGACAGCTACATGTGAAAGCTTATTTTTGATAAAGGAGGCAAGAATATACAGTGGAGAAAAGACAGCCTCTTCAATAAGTGGTGCTGGGAAAACTGGACAGGTACATGTAAAAGTATGAGATTAGAACACTCCCTAACACCATACACAAAAATAAGCTCAAAATATATTAAAGACCTAAATGTAAGGGCAGAAACCATCTATTGCATAGCAAAGGAAACCATAAACAAGACCAAAAGACAACCCTCAGAATGGGAGAAAATATTTGCAAATGAAGCAACTGACAAAGGATTAATCTCCAAAATTTACAAGCAGCTCATGCAGCTCAATAACAAAAAAACAAGCAACCCAATCCAAAAATGGGAAGAAGACCTAAATAGACATTTCTCCAAAGATAAGCTTTTAACAAAAGCAACCTACAGCCCTTTCTGTCTTCCAACAGCAACCATAAACCAATTTGCAAAAATTTGAACATTATTCTCTTTGGGACTGCCACTGTATCACCTCCATGTGGAATCTCTGCATGTCATTACTGTTCTTTTGAGTCTCGAGTTTCAGAAGCACGTTCATTTCACTGCCACAGCATTTTCCCCTAATTGCCATCTGTAATTTTATATTCTACCCCCTTTTAAGAGCCTGGACCTACAACATGCCTTACAATTTTTTCTAATCCAACATGAACCTAAACTCTCAGAATGTTAGTTTTCTAATATATTTAATACAAACGAAAAGAATTTTTACTTATCCCAGATCATATAAAGTCGTAAAAAGCGTGTGCCCCCTACTTTAAGCTTTTTTTGAAATGAATTTTAATTCAACTTCATGGAGCATAAAAATGTGATACTAAACAGATTATTATTATTATTGATTTTTTAAAAAACAGCAATATCCCACACATCAATGTGAAAAGTAGTAAAATTAGACTCAGAAATGATAAAAATCTATCAACTGATGTGATTCAAAGAGAAAGATCAGTGAGAAAAACTGCCTATCACCCCAAAATATAAACAATATTCAACATGAAGTTCAAACTAGAATATTTAAAAATAAATTGCTTATTGAATGTCGATTATGTGCCAAACACTGTGCTCAAACAGCACTGTACGAATAAGTTTGCATTGTGAATCTTAATTAAAATGGCCTTTATGCTAGTCGAGTTCTTTACCTAATTTATTAGAAAGGTAAGGATAGCTCATGCAGCAGTTGAGAGCACTTACTGGCTTTAGGGGGTATCAGAGATGGTGCTCCAATCTGGCTCTGCTAATTACTGTGTGTTTGACCTTGGGCAAGTTATTTAGGTTTCAGTTTTCTCAGTTGTAAAGAAAGGATTACAATAGTATGTACCTCATTCAGTCACTTAGGAGAATTAAATTAGGTATTTCATGTGCATGGTACCTAGCACATACTAATCACTTAATGTTAAGTGCTATTAGAAGCAGTAAGTAGTAGTTTATTGGTATTATTTTAATCAAAGATCTGCAGGGCTGAAATGCAGTCTCCAGCTGTTGCTGGTTTTCTGAATGGTACAACATAATTCTCGGTTAAGTCAGGCCCTCCCACCTTCTTGAGGCTAGGGTAACAGAATCCACTGAGAACTGTTTTCTATAATCCATATTAAAAATCTAATATTAAAAATGTCTTCTTGGGCTTCCCTGGTGGCGCAGTGGTTGCGCGTCCGCCTGCCGATGCAGGGGAACCGGGTTCGCGCCCCGGTCTGGGAGGATCCCACATGCCGCGGAGCGGCTGGGCGCGTGAGCCATGGCCGCTGAGCCTGCGCGTCCGGAGCCTGTGCTCCGCGACGGGAGAGGCCACAACAGAGGGAGGCCCGCATACCACAAACAAAACAAAACAAAACAACAACAACAAAAAAATGTCTTCTACATTCTACAGAACATCTATATTCCCGGTGTTCTTAGGATGACAATACTAGCAGAATGAGCAGTGTTTGATTGGGTTACAGCATTTATTAGGTCCAGTTAACAATCCTGTACAACAAATGCCTTCTGAGTTTCTATCCATGCCACAGTCACTCTCAATTGTTACAGAAACCCTACACTGCAGGACAAGAAGAAAGAAAAATTAAGTTGTAGTTATAGTCCTCAAAGTTCTTCTGTTCTAAGAATCTGAAACCAATGGCCTCTTTGTTACTAAATTCCAGGTCCACCTTTCCATCCTTATCTCACTTGACCTCTCTGCAGCACCTGACACTTTCTCTTTCTTGAAAACTCTCTTTCTGGCCGCTCAGTCATGGCTTCTCTTGACCCCAGACTTAAATGTCAATGTTCCCCAAGATGCTCTTAATCTTGTTTTATAGGGATCGAAGATGAAATAAATGCCTACACGGGCCACAGGGGTGGGCCGTGGCCAGACTTTGGCAAACTTTGCTTATCTAAAAGACAGCAGACTCAAACCAGTTCCAACAAGTTGTCACGATTAAAACACACAGGCAGGCTTCCCTGGTGGCGCAGTGGTTGAGAGTCCGCCTGCCGCTGCAGGGGACACGGGTTCGTGCCCCGGTCCGGAAAGATCCCACATGCCGCCGAGCGGCTGGGCCCGTGAGCCATGGCCCCTGAGCCTGCGCGTCCAGAGCCTGTGCTCCGCAGCGGGAGGGGCCACAGCAGTGAGAGGCCCGCGTACCGCAAAAACAAACAAACAAAAAACACAGGCGCGCGTGGACCCAACGTTTCCAGATCTTCCAATTTTTCAAAGAAGACAAAAATCCAAATTTTCCCACAAAATCTTTTCCACGTCAGCAGCTCATTTAAACTGTTGAAATACAAGATGCGTGACCTTGAACAAGTTATTTTACAAATCTGTTTCCTCATCTATAACGTGTCAGTGATAAAGTCACACACAAAGAATGAATATCAGACAAAACATTTTACAGGCTTTCATTTTAATGTCTGCTCTACATCTACCCCAAGACTAGATTATCCCAGGTTTCAAGCTAAATGTATAAAACTGTGAATATGCATAAATGCATTTTACTGGAGAAGGGGCCAGAAAGTTCATCGGATTCCCAAAAAAGACTAAGAACCACTGACTAAACCAAATTTTTCTAATTCTACAACTTCAGCTGTTATCTATACGAGGATGGTTCCCAAATCTACATCCGGTCAACCTATGAAGACCACTTTTACCTCCGTAACAGCCTCTCCACTGACTTCTCTCCATCTCCACTGCCACCTCGTTAGTCCAAACCTTCAATCTCTTCTCAGCAGCTGTCTCACTTGCCCTCCTTTGTTCCACCTTTTGTACGATTCAAATCTTCTAAAATGCAAATAATTTATTTGGCCAAAGGCCTACATAAATGTAAAATGAATCCAAATCCCTTGGCCTAAGTACAAACTCCTTAGGACCTGGTCAGGCTGACCACTCCCTCTCCCATTATAGATTCCTACTCCCCCAATTCCTACAATTTGCAATACAGAATACTCCTTTGTCCGTAGGCATTTATTAGTACTTGCAGGTCCCACCTCCTGGAATGCCTTTCTAACTCCTCCCATTCCCTCAGGGCAGAAATCCCCCCACTGGAAAATGTTAACTGCTTGCCCCTAGGCCAGAATAAGTAGGTTTCCTTCCTCCAGGCTAAACTATCCCTCACCATTCAAAGATGTAAATGTCAGCTTTATTTTTCTTCTCCACTAGACTAAAAACTCCTCAAGGGCAGACAATGTGTCTTTTTATTACAAGGCCCAGGGCTACCACTAAAGAAGCTAATCTGTTAAATGAATGAAACAGCACTGGCTTCAGCAAATCCTACCATCACCTCAGATAAACATCCGACCCTCCCAAGATGAGCCTACCCAAAGCCACAGACTACTCCGCCCTTCAAAGCCATACAACACACACAGCTGCAGGCAGATAACCTCCAGAGGTTAAAAGGAGCTAGAAGTAAACCCACCTTCTTTGCCCACTGGTGTACTTACCACTCCTTTACATTTACCAACTCACAGAATCAACGACAGAGACTAGGCTAACATCAAGCTACTGAAACTCTCTATGAATATACTGCTGATTTTTTACTGGCACAAAAATATTCATTTGCCCCATGAAAGTAATTATTATATTGTATCTGTACTCAAATACTTATTAGTATTAATATATGCTGAGTCAAGCACTCATTCACATTGAAAAATTCACATCGAGAATATTAAAAAACATTTAAAGGAAAATATTATATAAAGGTCAGGCACCACTCTAAAGGCTTTGTGTGCAATTCCTCATTTAATCATCACAGCAACCCTATGAAAAAGGTGTTATTATCACCCCCTTTCACAGACGAATAAACTGAGACTTAATTAGAGTAAGTAATTTATCCAAGTTACATAGGTAGGATTCAAAGCCAATTTGTCTCCACAGCCCAAGCTTTTAAGCAATACAAAACTATACAACATTGTTAAATGGAAGATCCTGAAATTATGCGGTATGCACATACAATCACAAAATAGGGAAAAACACACACATACACAACAAAATGTTAATGGTTATCTCCTGAATGGGATGAATATGAGCAAATATTACCTTTAGTCTGAAAAAAAAAGCAAACAAACAAGAGAAATAGTATAGACGGTGCTAATAGAAAAGTAGAGTGGGCTAGGGGAATTAAGAGCCAAGCACGTGGGCTATCTCATCTAATCTTTACATCAAAAAAAAAGTTATTTCCATTTTATAGATAAAGACTGAGAAACCTCCCCAGTGGAAGAACTGGCATCAGAACCCAAGGCCCAGCCCCAATAAGGCTGACTGCAGGATACTATGCTACAAATAAAATGCAACCAAAAAGCTGTCTTAAAACCAAGTCACATGCTGGGAAAGAATCAGAACCAAGTAGCCTGGCATCTTAAGTGCAAGGAGGGGAAAAAAGGGAGACCTAAGGTTTTCATTTTAAGCTGATCAAAAGTAACTCTGCAAGTGTCCCCAAAACGCCAGGACCAGCCATTACAGTCGGGGTTCTGGAACAAACTCATAGCTAAAGGAAGTGGGGAGGAGACTCCACTGCTGTTTGTTTTGCAAAGCACAGAGTCGAATTAGCATAAGTTAAATGGACTTGGATGGGACACCATTGTATATGCAGTGGAGTATCTCCTTTGGGGACAATTTGCTGCCTCCACCCCAGTCTCACCAATTCATCCATTGTTTACAAGTTACCAGGTGTGTGTGGGGAGACACGGAGTGCTACCTGTCTCAGAATATTGCTGTTAACTGTATTCACATACAAATACCTCTCATTATCAATAACTACTGTTCCAGAGCTGGATAGTGAGAGCTACTAACCCTGGGGAAACATTTCAGGTAAGAATGAATGGATCAGCATTTTTTTTTTGAAATGACATGTTTAATTTTGGGTGCTCTGACTTGGAAATTTTTAAATCCATCTAAACTATAATTTCATTTCTCTAAAAATAGTACTAACATTACTCACTGAGAAAAATGGTTGGGGTAGGGTATACAAATTTTCTTACACAATCTTTTGGAGGAAAGAAAACGATTATTTCAGACTTATAAATGAAAATTAAACATCTGATTTTGAAACTAAATATTTAATAGTGAAAAAGTATATTACCTTAGCAACTTAAAATTCATTCAATATTTACCTTGAAAGTCTTTTCTTAGTTTCAAATACAATGTATTTGAAACCCACCATTCCTTCAAAAATAAAGTAGCCCATGGGGTGATTAGATTAGGAAAGATGTGGAGGCCGGGGGAGTTCAAAACTTTTGGGTTTGTTCATATACAGATTTTGAAAGTCTGGGACTATGACGCCAACAATATACCTTAAGAATATCAAATTATGAGGCAAAGAGATTTTTTTAAACCTTAAAATGTCCTAAGAGACTCATAGACTGATTTCTTCCATCCAATATGCTCCAAAAATAAGGACAAGCTATAACAGAAGTAATAATTTTGGGTACACAGT
Source organism: Physeter macrocephalus (assembly GCF_002837175.3). Lineage (NCBI taxonomy): Eukaryota > Metazoa > Chordata > Mammalia > Artiodactyla > Physeteridae > Physeter > Physeter macrocephalus. The sequence continues at coordinate 109,606,582 of NC_041215.1, forward strand.
ATATGAAAACATCGAAATCAATAAGCAATTTCAATTAATCAATAAAGTTAAACAACCATTAAATGTAATTTGCATTTTTGTAAGAAATCCATACACTCTCAAATATCAAGGCTTTCTTAAGTAAAATACTAAATGGCTGGATGGCTGTCACTGTGGAGAAACAGAAGGAGTTTTATTTTAGGCAGACAAAAGGAAAAGAAGACACACTTACTAAGAATCACAGAAGGAATCTCACTTCCACGCCTAACAGAAGTCAGCACTGACCAAGTCCTGGGTTACCCCTTGCCCTCTGCAAGTACCACCTTGTCCCTGGGTAACAGTGCTCTGGCGGGGGGGGGGGTGTATGAGCGGTCAGAATGTGGAACACCTCTGCCAGCCAACTCCAGCCTACCAGGCAGGACACACATACCTACACACAACCTCCTGTCCTAGGTCTGCTAAAAAAAAAAAAGCCGGGAAGAAAAGAGCGAATGAAAGAGGAAAAATCACCTCTCCAAACATGCCCACGCTGGGGGTTGGGAGTGGGGGGCAGGGCACATTAACATTTCGACTTCCACACTAAAGAACACCAGGAGGTTAAGTGTTGCCACAGGAAACATCCCATCCCCGAAAACCAGGAAATCTAGATTTGGAAATTTAAGTTTTCGATTTTTTTTTCTTTTTTTTTTTTTAACTTTCAAAACTCACGGCACCAAAATATAGCTAAAATTGGATCCGTTTAAACATAGAGAGAAAAAAAAAAAACCATACCCAAACCACACCGTGTCAGCTATGTTCAGTTCCCCGAGGACTCTTCCACAGACCCTTCTGAGTTGTGGCAATAACAAGTTTCCTTAAAATGCCCATTTTTCTATTTCTAGGGTCGAACCTAAGAGTATCACAGAAATCCAAATAGCTGTTATCAGAATAAATAAACGACTGATCCTTAAACTGCAGACTTTGTTTCAGGAGCTGCCCTGCCCACCTCCACTCCCTCCTCATTCTTAACGCTTCCCAGCAGGGTCCGTCCCGAGAACCTGGGTCTCCCTCTTGGGTCCCGTCCCCGCGCTTGTTTTCCCGGACATTGACCAAATAGGACAGGAAACTCTTCCATCTGGGGGCTCTCGAGACATCCAACCCCCTCTCACTGTCAGGCTCCTCACCGCTCCCTACCTCTTTCCCTCAGCAAGGCTGTCCAGAAAAGGGGGCTCGAGACCCAAAGGAGCCCGGGATGGGAGAAGGGTGGGTGCTCAATCTGAACATAACACCCCCGGTTTCCGGGGTGAGGGCTAAAAAAGCGACTAGGAAAGCCTGCCCCGTAGAAATACCACCTGAATTTACCTCCTCCCTTCCCACTGCAACAAGCCCAGTCACTAACTAATAAGCTAAGACAAATCCCTGGAAAACTTTTGCAAACGGGCCGAGAGGGCCCTCTCCCCAGCCGGGGGGCTCCCGGGGAAGGGGCTGGAGTCTGTAGCCCTGGAAGGGCTCGCCGGGGAGCGGGCGAGGGGTGCAGGGGCGGAGTACCTTCCACGGACAGGAACTGGCAAAGAGTTTCAAAATAGCCGAGTGCTCTCCCCCACGCCCTCGGGGGTCGCGAGCGCTAGGACCGGGGCTCCCCGAAAGGAGACCAGCCCCCAATTCAGGCCTAAAAGGAAACTTTCCGGGCCGCGGCTGCACCTGACTCCTCACCACCCCTTTACCCCACCCCACGCCCGCCAGGCCGCCCGCCCCGCCCCGGCCTGGCCTGGCCGCCCGGAGCGCAGAGAAGGGGGAGAAATAAATTCAACTATTACCGGAATCGGGGGGTGGGGGGCGTCGGCGAGAGAGCGGGGGAAGGGGGCAGCTGGGCGCCCATTCCCCGCTCCTAGGCCCTGACGCCCCGGTCCCGGCCGCCCGGGCCTGCCGCCCCGCGGGGGAGCTTTCCGGGGCCCCGCGCAAGATTCGGCCCAGCAGCGCCGCCGTCCCGCCCGGAGGCCCCGGGGGACCCGAAGGGGCGCGGGGAGGCCCGGGGTGCGGGGGTAGGGCGCGGCCGCTACAGCGCCCGCCGGCCCGAGGCCTAACCGGCGCCCCCTCAACCCCGGCCCGCGCAGGCCGCGCCGCTCGCCCCGCTCCGGCCCCGGCTGCACCCCCGCCCGGAGGCCCGCCGTCGTCAACCGTGGGCGCCCCCCAGGCCCCCGAGTCCCCAGCCCCCGCTACCCCGGCGCCGGCCCCTCTCACCCTTTCATTCTCTGCCCGGGGCCTGGCGCGGGCCGGCGAATCCCCGGCCTCACGTAAGCGCGCTCGCCGCCCGCCCTGCCTGCGCGGCCCAGCCCGCCGCCCTACGGGAGCCCGGGGATGTGGGCCGGGCCTGGGGCCGCCTCTGCTTACCTTTCAGCTGCTTTTTTTTTTTTCTCCTTCCCCCCTTTTCCCTCGGCTGGTCTGACAGATCAGAGTGAGAGGCGCTGGCAATGGACTAGGAAGCTCGGCCGCCGCGGCTACTGCTCCCCCCTGGGCTCCGGCGAGAGCCTTTCCCTGTCAAGCAAGAGGGGTGAGGATCATATTTTTATTTTGGAAACTAAAAAGTGCTCCCAGGGTCGGTGATTATTAAGGGGAAATCCCTGAATATACTCTCCAGCCAAGAAGGCAGGGCTGCCGGAGCTGCACAAGAAGAGGCAGCAGCCTCCTACAGCACCACTACAGGCACTGCGAGGACATAACACCAGAGAGCAGCTCCTCTGCCCTCCGAAACGACAACTTTCCTACCATCTTGGAGGCAGAGGAAAGGGGGGCCGGGGGGAAAAGTGCACCCGCTCCCGGTAAAGTACAAATTTCGACTTCTCATCTCTGGAAAAAAGTCCACACCGGCCGTCTACACCGGCGCCTGGGGGAAAAAGCGGGGAAGAAACTGGGGGTGCTTGAGAAACGTTTGCATTTGCACCAGGGGGAAAATTGTTTCTGCATCTTCTGATGGCAAGAAATCTTTACAAGACACAGGTTTTCCGGTGATTATTGTTTTCTATTTTCTGTTTAATTTTTTCCATGTTCGTGAGAGTGGTGTTTGAATTTTTTTTTCAGGCTAATAATGATTTTTTTTTCCGTTACAGATCTAAGTTCTGGGTCTGGTGGTCAGTTTATAAATTTGGACTTCAAGAGACTTCCTAGCCACTTTATTTGTCTACTTATTTATACGTTTTTGTATTGATATACAGAGAGATTTATATGATTCCTTATATATAAAAATTTGTGTTATATATTCCCCTCCAAACTGAGATTGCTGGAAGACAGTTGTAAACGGATGTCTTTTGTCTCCTTTTCTCAAAGCAATGTAAATAAAACCTATTGATTGTCCAGAAGGGCAAGATGCAGCTGTTTATTTTTCACAGTGCAAATTAAGGCAGAGATCACTGGGGGCATAAATACAACTTAAGTATAACTGACCACCTTTATAGAAATAATCCTAATGCTGTTATGGTCTGCCCATGAAGAAATGTTACTGTAAAACTGGAAACAGATTTTAAAGACAGCTTTAGATTTTCTCTAAGTACAATTGCTTATTTAGAATTTTGTACAGGCATTTAATTTTTATTTTACTTTAGATCCTTTAAGGTTTAGATCTTTGGTGCATTACACATGTTGCTATCCACTTTCTGTGTCGCAGAATTGAGAAATGTGTCTATTGTTGTTAGAGTTGAAATGTTAAGAATTTCTAATGTGCTGCCAAACTGTGTGAAGTGCTTTTAATATATTGCAGTGGATGTCATGAATCTGCTTTTTTCCAATAAGCAAAGCTTAGTAGATAGATGGGAACAAAGTCATACAGTGCAGAGCTAACACAGAGGTGAGGGAGAGACGGGTGCTGCCCACTTGCAACAATTCCCATAGAACTCTTACTGGAGAAGAACAAATTGCAGAGATATAGAAAGAGAAGAATACTAGAAAATGAACAAAAGGTCTTTTCGTGTGTTCTACAGGGAATGAGGAATTGAATCTTGTACGAAGAGTTATTTTTCTGACGCAAGTTGGCTGACATAGTGGGAAGGAATTTGTAATAGTAGTGCCTTGCATCAGTAGAATATTTATTTTTAATTGGGGTATAGTTACTTTACAGTGTTGTGTTTCTGCTGTACAGTGAAGTGAATCAGCTATGTGTATACGTATATCCCCTCTTTTTTGGCTTTCCTTCCCTTTTAGGTCACCACAGAGCATTGAGTAGAGTTCCCTGTGCTATACCCCAGGTTCTCGTTGGTTATCTATTTTATACATAGTAGTGTATATATGTCAATCCCAGTCTCCCAGTTCATCCCACCCCCCCCCTTACCCCTTTGGTGTCCATACGTTTGTCCTCTGTGTCTGTGTCTCTATTTCTGCCTTGCAAACAGGTTCGTCTGTACCATTTTTCTAGATTCCACACGTATGCGTTAATATACGATATTTGTTTTCCTCTTTCGACTTCACTCTGTATGACAGTCTCTGGGCCCATCCAGGTCTCTACAAATGACCCAATTTAGTTCCTTTTTATGGCTGAGTAATATTCCATTGTGTGTATGTACCACATCTTCTTTATCCATTCATCTGTCAATGGACTCAGTAGAATATTTAATTTCTTTCATTTAAAATTTATTACAGAGCATTTAGAAATAACTGATGCCTCACTTTAAAATGTTTATTTTTTGAGCTTCCAAATTTAGAAATTCCCATAATGTTAAAATGAGTTCAGATAATGCATATAACAGATACTTATTATTTTCATGCTGACCCCCATCTTTATCATCTATGTTTGAATACAGTACCTGAATAGTCTTGGTTTTCTTTTGCAGTTTTTTTGCCTTACTCTTTGCTAGAAAAATCTAAAGTAATGAAAGTAAAATTAACTGACGTTTCTGAGATGATAAGAATCAGTTATGAAGTTGTGTTCTATTTACAGTTTTTTTAACATTTGGAAATCAAACACTTCAGTCATAACAAGGAAATCCGTTCCCTTAATGAAGAAATCTAGTGGACTTGAAAAACGTGTTTTTGAGCAACTTGTTTCTTATATGTGACATGACATGACTTTGTAGATATGCTTTGAATTTTTCAAGAAATTAAGATGTGTTTGCTTTAAGCTGACTGCACCCTTTTATGCAATCCCTCTTGTGACCAGCAAGCTTGTTTTCGTGATGTCCATCTGGGGATAGGGATATGGTGCATAATCTTAGCATTTCAATGTCTTTCTCTTTATAAAGCTTGACTTGTACAGGGCTGTGATCCATGATGTTTATTCACCAGCTGAGCTAAATAGCCCAGACTTGGGGAATTACAGGCCCAACAAGAAGAAATCCTGCTACGTTTGTAACATTGGTCAGTGTTTATTTCGTTTGGTAATTGAACTCATTTCAGGTGTTATTATCTCTAATTCCTAGAAACTACAGGTGCTGACAGAACTACTGACATAATTAACCTTAAATAAACGTATTTTGCCCAATAAGATTCCCAATACTGTACTCAAATTTGGCTAACACTGAGCCCCTAATACATCTTGGTAACCTTGCTGGACACTTTTATGTATGTGCTCTGGTTTAATTCCCCCAAGGGCTCCAAAAAGTATTATTTTTCTTTCCCTTCTCCCCTCCTCCTCCTCCTTTCCACTTCTTTCTTCTTTTAAATACAGTTGGGATAATCGTCTTCAATTTCAAGGAATGTAGACGTTCTTGGCCCTAAGGTTTTCAATAAGATTCCGAATCCTTTCGCTCTATAGTTTCTGAGGTGCCTTCCACAGCTCTGTACGCTATATCTGGAAATGCTAAGTTTCTGCCATTTACTCTTTGCCAGAAACAAACTGAGTAGCCAGCAGCTGGAGCCCCTTCATTCACTAGTGGCAACCAGCGGCTTATTTCACCTTCATGAAGTCTAGTACCTAAGTCTATCCATTGTTTTGAGACAAATATATATTTGTCAGTTGAAATGCACTGTGTTTAAGAGAGATTTCCTGCCTGATCCTGAAAGTGAACAGTACATGTAATGCACTAGCATAATTAGAAATGTTACCTATGTTGTAAAGTTATGGTATTTTCTAAAAGATCTAGTCAGTGGATGAAGTGACCTGGAGCCATGAATGCCAAAGTTTTACCTATGTGATACTTAGAGCAGTAGTGTCTTTTATTTATTCTGTTATTATGCTTTACTTTCACCAGTAGCTTGTTTTGGCCTTTAGTTGAAATAGGAGACACTTGCCTTAATATTTTTACTATTATAAACTTTAATTGATCTGCCTTTTGGTATTAATGATTTTAATTTTGTAAAAATTGACCACCTTATTGTGAACACTATGGTGGAAAAAATACCACCTAGGGAATTCCCTGGTGGTCCAATGGTTAGGACTCCGCACTCTCACTGTCAAGGGCCCAGGTTCAATCCCTGCTCAGGGAACTGAGATCCCACAAGCCACGGGGTGTGGCCAAAAGAAAAGAAAAGAAAATACAACCTATATTCTTAAAAGAGCTCATTCACAGATTGTGTGGATTTAAAGTGAAAGATCTATGCATGTTTAATATATTAGATGTTTTTAAGCAATAAAGCCATGCCTTTATTGGCGAATGTTTTGCTGACAGAATCACCAAGTGTTTAAAAAGACACTGACAGCAGACATGATTATACAAATTTAGTGGGGGGGGTTTGGGAGAGTAGGGGTGTGATTATAAACCTTCCCTAATCACAGAAATGGTTTTTTGTAACATTTCTAAAGGCAAACTCTGAAGTGATACCAAGAGGTCCCTAGTAGTTTGAAAACTTCCAAGGAGGTGAAAAGAAGTGTGTGTACAGAGCCTAAAAGTTTTCAAAAATCATACTCTTGGGCTTCCCTGGTGGCGCAGTGGTTGAGAGTCTGCCTGCCGATGCAGGGGACACGGGTTCGTGCCCTGGTCCGGGAGGATCCCACAGGCCGCGGAGCGGCTGGGCCCGTGAGCCATGGCCGCTGAGCCTGCGCGTCCGGAGCCTGCGCTCCGCAACGGGAGAGGCCACAACAGTGAGAGGCCCGCCCACCGCAAAAAAAAAAAAAAAAAAAAAAATCATACTATTATGATGGCCATAAATGTAAATTTTTTCACTTTAAGCATTTGTTTTGGAAACATTTGTTGGTAATGTTTCTATCTAAAACAAAGATTTTAGCTTTATTGTGGTTACTGTGCCCTGAAGAAAATGTTTCTGAGACAAGCATTGTATTTGGGAGACATCCACATCATAGCTTTAGGTTATTCAAATATGAAATTTCTATAATATAGATGCAACTATAGTCAAAACACACATGATCAGGTAATCTCCAAGTTCTGACACCTACCCAGGGGCACTGAGACCTAATGCCAAGCCAGAAACCAAGAAAGTCTTTTTTTTTTTTTTTTTTTTTTTTTTTTAATAAATCCCCATAAGGGGCAAGATATATCCTCCAAAAACCAGATGGTCACTGGCAGCAGCAGGGGCAAGACATGTCCCTGGTGCCATTTCCCTGCCTTCTCGTCACGCTGCAGGCAGAGGATGTGCCGTTGCCTTGGCCATAGCATTCTTGGGCCATTTTATTGACTCCTTACCTTACAGAGGAAAACACCTCTCCAACTGAAGTCGTTTTTTAAGCAATGGTTAGTAAAAACACCCCAAAGCAGTATTAAAGATTGGATTTGGGCAGAATTATAAGTGTTAGTCAACTTTTTCTATAATTCATAATGAGAAAACCGTGTCCCAGAGGTGGTGGTTAGCTAAAACATTGTAGTAAGAAGGGAAATCCATACAGTCCTCGGAATAATAGGCAGAGATCAACACAAAGGTGACAGTGTTCATTTCTGCTACGTTCCTGGTTAAGCAAGCTTTGTAGACCCCCTGGGAACTTAACCACTATTTCCATGGGAAAATAAATCCCAGGTTCCAAATAACTAATTCACAGTGATATTCTGCAACACAGCCCATTAATAAGTTTGGACTTCCTGTACTATAATAACTTTGCCATATATTTTTTACAGGCTGCCAGAATTCAATAGTAAGGGTGGGGAAAAGGGGGAAATCCTCTCATTGAGTTAAGGTAAGGAATAACTATTTAACACAATTTAAACAGCTTGATTTAAATTCAGGTAAGGAAGATTATCAAAGATATAATATGGTGAGGCCAGTTGTAGTACACCAGGAAGAGGAAAAGACCTCAGTCAAAAATAAAAATTGTACTGTTTACCTTAACTGTATACACTGGTGTTTCTGTTTTATACATACCTGGGTGCTGTATGGTCTTACAGTAGGTATTTGCATTTTGTTTTATTCTTAAGGAAAACCAGAAGGAGAAAGAAATGAGGGCACAGAAGTAGATAAAATTCTACTAAAAATTACCCAACCTAGCCTCCTTCTATTAGGCTAATGCTGTTTTTGCCCCACAAAGCAAGCCACGGCCATTCTTGTCGTGATGCCTCTGTTAGCTCTGCCAGGTAAATCCCACTCTGCTCTGAGGACTTGTTCAAAATCTTGTTCCTGAAGCTTTCTGGTGCCAACCTGAGTGTACAGTGACCTTACTCTTACTTTAATGCCTTGAGTTGTTTTCTAGGATTTTTTTTTTTTTCCCCACATGCGTTCCTTTTGTGCAGGAGGAGCTGTAATGGTTTAAGAGCTTAATCTCCAGTCCAGGCCATCTGGTTTAGAAACTTGGCTCCACCATTTTTCTTGGTAGTGTGACCCTGGGCAAGCTACTTAACCTCTAAGGAATAAGAACAGTACCTACCTCATTGCATTGTTTGAAGATTACAGGGCATAGTGCATGTGAGGCACAAGGTGGGTCTTAATGCCGTGTAAAGGTCAGCTGCTCTCTCTGGTTTCTTGCCAGTAAACACCTTACAGGCAGCACATCCCAAGGTCAGGGAGTACTGCTTTGTTTGTGTTGTGTTTTGTTTTTAAACACTACCAAAACAGTGAACTTAGCAGCACTAGTCACAAGTTGAATTAATTCAATACAGAAAAAGATAGAAGACTATGATTATGCCATACCAAATACCTACAAAAACAATCCAATTTTTTTTCCAGATATTTTTGAATACCCAGATAGTTGACAGTAGCAAAGATTTTTAAGTTTAGCTGAGATTTGGGTGTCCTTCAGACTCAATCAAGGTCTTAAAGGATATAAAATGAGTACTTCCCTGGTGGCACAGTGGTTAAGAATCCGCCTGCCAATGCAGGGGACATGGATTCGAGCCCTGGTCCAGGAAGATATCACGTGCCAAGGAGCAACTAACTAAGCCCGTGTGCCACAACTACTGAGCTTGCGCTCTAAAGCCTGCAAGGCACAACTACTGAGCCATGTGCCACAACTACTGAAGCCCACGCGCCTAGAGCCCGTGCTCCGCAACGAGAAGCCACCGCAATGAGAAGCCCACGCACTGCAACGAAGAGTAGCCCCTGCTCACAGCAACTAGAGAAAAGCCTGTGTGCAACAACGAAGACCCAACGCAGCCAAAAATAAAGTGTAAATAAATAAATTTTAAAAATACATATATATATAAAATGAGATACAGGAAGAGTACATACAGAACATATAGCAAGAGAAATATTGTGACCAGTTAATGCCTTTTCATTAGCCGTTCTAAAGAGAGATGCACTTAAATTTCAATATGAGATATTGGAGAAGACTTTTCTGACAGCAAGGCATAAAAAGGTTTACGAAATATCTTCAAAGCAAGTCATCCTGGGACTTCTCTGGTGGTGCAGTGGTTAAGAATCCGCCTGCCAATTCAGGGGACACAGGTTCGAGCCCTGGTCCGGGAAGATCCCACATGCCGTGGAGCAACTAAGCCTATGCGCCACAACTACTGAGCCTGTGCTCTAGAGCCCGTGAACCACAACTCCTGAGCCCGTGTGCCACAACTACTGAAGCCCACACGCCTAGAGCTGTGCTCCGCAACAAAGAAAAGCCGCCGCAAGGAGAAGCCCACACACCGCAACAAAGAGTAGCCCCTGCTCACTACAACTAGAGAAAGCCCATGTGCAAGACCCAATGCAGCCATAAATAAATAAATAAATAAATTTTTTTAAAGATTCATCCCACAAAGGGAATAGTAGGTGTTTGACACATTTAATGTTTCCAATGAACTGTTTGGTAGGGCAGGTACTAGTTTATTGTTTTCAAATGAACAGTGTTAAGTAGTAGACAAAGTGTGGGGTTTAGATCTGAAAACCATGTGTGAATTCCAGAGCTAATATTTATTTACTAACTGTACAAACTAAGGCAGTTTCCCTAGACCCTCAAACCTCAGTGCCCTCGTTCTCAACACAATTGCTTGAATAAGATGATTTATAGAACCATATGTAGTATACTATATGACGTATAACAGCCACTCCACAACTGTCCATTTCCATTTTTTTGTTGCTGAATTCATAGAAAGTGCTTAGAATTAAGGCAGGACTTTAATTAGAAAACTATAAAAAGGGGTCATGCTCTAGAAGCAAGTTCTCAAGTACTGAAGAACAAATATCAAATTAATTAGAGCCCTATTTACATATTTACTTTTTTGCATGATTTGTGTGAGATTTCTCTTTTTGCTTAGTTACTAGTGCTCTTGAGAAAATGATTATTTTTTAAAAATATGATCAAACTCTATATTTTCACAGTAAGAACAGGCTCAGCCAACACAAAACCACAAGCATTTATTCACTCAGCCATGTGCCAGACAGCTATGCATTTCCCTGGCACTTGGCTCTAACAGAAAATGATTATGGGGTCTTCTTATTCAGGGTGCTGGGTGATACAGTGGTGAGAGACCTCATCTCAAATCTGTGGCATAGAGTCTTTACAAGAGGGAACTTAAATCAGTTTGGCAGCTTATGACCTACTAAAAAGAATAGAGTGATATAGAATAGAAAATATCCAAAGTCATCACAGTCGAAGTATTATTTCACAAAAAATTTCAGTTATAGATAAATATATGTATATTTTTATGATGGGTTAAGGACAAAAAGTTGAAGAGATACTGCTATATCTTATGAGGCTGACGTTCGCAGCGTCCTGCAGTGGTTAAGTAGTGAGCAAGAGAGGCAGTCCCTGTCCTCATCGGCTTTATAGTCTAGGTACAGGATAAGGGTCTGAATTGCCCTGGTTGAACACTATAAGGAAGGTGAGGCCTGAGAGGAACTTGGAGACCACTGTGCTTAAAAATATTTTAAGTTGGGCTTCCCTGGTGGCACAGTGGTTGAGAGTCCTCCTGCCGATGCAGGAGATGCGGGTTCGTGCCCCGGTCCAGGAAAATCCTGCATGCCGCGGAGCGGCTGGGCCCGTGAGCCATGGCCGCTGAGCCTGCGCGTCCGGAGCCTGTGCTCCGCAACGGGAGAGGCCACAACAGTG
>NC_041215.1:109618076-109624385 GCF_002837175.3 Physeter macrocephalus
TGTTTGTTTTTTTTTTTTTTTTTGCGGTACGCGGGCCTCTCCCTGCTGCGGCCTCTCCCGTTGCGGAGCGCAGGCTCCGGACACACAGGCTCAGCGGCCATGGCTCACGGGCCCAGCCGCTCCGCGGCATGTGGGATCCTCCCGGACCGGGGCACGAACCCGTGTCCCCTGCATCGGCAGGCGGACTCTCAACCACTGCGCCACCAGGGAAGCCCAGGTTCTGACCATATAGAACTTAATTCAAAAGATAGAATTTGTTGCAAAGGTTAACTTTCTAACAGTTGAAAGTAGGACACTCAGCCCGAGTTGATTAACCTTCTCAGTTAGCAGGGTATTTGTTGAGTGCTCAGTGGGCATAGTACTCGGTTAGGCTCTGCAGGGAAGTAAAAGAAAATATAATACACAGTTGTGCACGGGGAGTTTACGATCTACTTGCAAGGTAAATGACATCTGGGAAGCCCTTGGAGGACAATCAAGGGCTCAGTAGGGAACAAAAGGGGCAGAGTAAGAGAAGTCTGCCTTGGGTTATTGTGGGAGATCCGGCCCTGACTCAGTAGCCGAGGGACCCCTGGCTGCTCTCAGAACTGTGAGCCTCTCCCACTCTTAAAACCAATGAGAGTACGTGTATAGATTCAAGAAGATCTGTGGATGTCTCTAGCACAGTCCTGGCACATAGGAGATACTAGATCAGTGTTTGTTGAATTTAAATGGAGAGAATTTTTATTTACCTGGACAGAGAAAATGGCATTTGGTAAAGCAGGAGTGAGAACGTCTCAGCAGAAGGTGTGTGTGGAAAAATGGAGGAAAAGACAGCAGTAGGGTAGGGCCCAGTTAAGAGGACTTTGAGAGCCAAGCTGAAAAGTTCAAACAGATGTAACAGGCAAGATCTTCTGGACTTCCCTGGTGGTCCAGTAGTTAAGACTCCACGCTCCCAATGCAGGGGGCCCGGGTTTGATCCTTGGTCAGGGAACTAGATCCTACATGCTGCAACTAATTTCCTACATGCCGCAACTAAAGATCCCGCATGCTGCAACTAAAAAAGATCCCACGTACCGCAACTAAGACCCAGCACAGACAAACAAACAAATAAATAAATAAATTTTTTTTTAAAAAAGATCTGCTATTTAATTATTCAGGGAGTACCTGTGAATCATTTATAGTGCGCTAGGCACTGTGGTTAGGATATTAGGGAAACAGCAGTCCCTGCCCTCAAGTGTCTTACATCTGGCAAGAAAGGAAAGAATTATTGTTTGGGGGATGTTTTATTTTTATACAGATCCTACTTTTAAAAATATAAACTGTGAAGGCTAGGGGTTTTTTTGTTTTGTTTTTATTTATTTATTTGGCTGTGTGGTGGGTCTTAGTTGCGGCATGCGATATCTAGTTCCTTGACCAGGGAGCGAACCCAGGCCCCCTGCACTGGGAGCGTGGAATCTTAACCACTGGACATCCAGGGAAGTCCCAAGGCTAGGGGTTCTGTCGTTATTTATTTATTTATTTTTTCCTCTTGAGCTATTTTGTTGACTTAGCATCTAGAAGAGTGCCTAGCACAAACTATGCACCATAAATATTTGAATTAATGAATATTTGAGATTTTGAATTTTTAAGCAGTACAATCTCTTTGAGACTGTTAGATAATTAAGATATGGCTTCTGGATAGGTTAAATGAGAAAGGTTCTAAGGAAGCAAGTATGGACTTTCTGTTGTCAATCTCAATACAGGTCCAAGATGATTAGTAAAATATCTGTACAATTTTAATTATGTCAATAACCTTTGAGCATTATATTCCATTTGACCATGTTATAGTCCAGCTAAAAATATCTGGGATTGGTGTTAAGTATTCTTGGCATATTTCCGTTGTACATTCTTTTTTTTTTTTTTTTTTGACCACACCGTGTGGCTTGCGGGATCTTAGTTCCCTGACCAGGGATCGAACCCACGCCCTTGTACACTCTTCATTGGTAAAAACACTTAAAATGTATGCTCTATTTTTGTTTATGTATTTATTTTCTGTATACTCTACTTTTAAATGACTGTCACTTAATATTGAACACTTGACAGGTTGATAAATACAATATAAGAGAATCACCGAAGTAAAAGGCAAACATACAAGAGGGAAAAAGTATGGCTTTCATTAAAGCCTTTTGTGTGGAAACGCTCAAGCATATTTGAGCAAATGTCTTGGAGTATTCCCTTCCCCCATTTTGTAAGACGTGATCAATTATACCATCTGCTCCTCCAGGTAACTTGGCAGCTGTTAATTAACTAACATTGTTCCCTGAGTTTTGCTGTCACCATAGATGGTTCCAGAACATAAGAACCAAAGATTTGTCAAGAATAGCTTTTTTTTTAAAATAAATTTATTTATTTATTTATTGGCTGTGTTGGGTCTTCATTTCTGTGCGAGGGCTTTCTCTAGTTGCGGCGAGTGGGGGCCACTCTTCATCGCGGTGAGCAAGCCTCTCACTGTTGCGGCCTCTCTTGTTGCAGAGCACAGGCTCCAGACGCGCAGGCTCAGTAGCTGTGGCTCACGGGCCCAGTTGCTCCGCGGCATGTGGGATCTTCCCAGACCAGGTCTCGAACCCGTGTCCCCTGCATCGGCAGGCAGATTCTCAACCACTGCACCACCAGGGAAGCCCCCAGAATAGCTTTCATACTACAAGTTTCCTTTAAATTATAGATGGGAAAAAAAATCAATATTGACCAACTGGGAAGAATTAAATAAATATTTACATAGTCATAAATCATTTCAGTTTTCTCGGAGCTTATTACCATGATGTTTTATATATCTAAATGTTTTAGGTGTGCCCAGCAAGAGCAGTTAAGTAATTTAATACCAACAATTTATACTTCAAATGGGGAAAGAGTGGATCATCTCGGTTTGTGGTAAGATACACAGATGCTTCCTGTTGCTCCGTCCAGAATGATGTTAACATTAACCTCAGAGGAGGCCGTTAAGCCAGCCTTGAGCTAGATGGTAGCCACTATGTTTCTCTCTATGGAGGAAGGAGGGAAGAATTACGTTACCTAAAATATATGAGCAGCAAAGTCAGAGTACTTCATGCAATAATCACTGATGCAGTGATAAATTATCACTCAATCTCTATAGCATGTGTCCAGTTCTCTGAAATGAAGCTAAGAAAAAGATTATAGGGAAAGGAGACACATGATACCATTCTTAGAAAACTGATGTAAATACTCCATGCAGGTCATTTGCCCTTTTTTTTCTCTCCACTGGAAGGGCATTTCTATCTTGTCTGAATCAAACTGTTCAAACAGTGTTTTTTGCTTCCCTCCCTCTGTCTTGACTTGAATTCAGGAAACTTCTGAAATGTTCATTTTTTTAAGCTGTTGAAAGGATTTTGTGTATTTATAGTTTTGCATGCCAACTCCTTAATTTGAAATAATAGTAAAAAGCAAACATCAAAGCAACAACCACAAAAGCCTCCACAATATACTAAGTTGTCTAATTTTTCATTTTTGGATTGCATCCATTAATAGTATTTGTTTTCATTAATCTGTACTGTTGCATCAAAGCCATTACAATGTTGAAGCATACTGAGTCTTCCAAAACACAATAACTCTTCCAAAATTTAGCCATCTTAAAGGAAAATAGAAGAGACAAACAGTAAGCGATACAACTGTTACTATTTCCGCTAAGAATCTTAAAGCACACTACAAATGCTTTTCGTGTTACCTAATAACTGGAAAAACATTCTAGAAGTGAATTGCTTAAGATTACATAGAGTCGCCTGATTCTACAGAGGAATAACTTTGGGTATGTTCTGTTGTAATTTTTGTTGTTGTTAACTAAATTACAGACTTTATTCTGATTTTGCAGGTCTACCACTAATGTCCTTCTTCTGCCTCAGATACTCAGTGTGTTCTTGTCTTTCATGACCTCCACCCTTTTGAAGAGTACCAGTCAGTTATTATTTTTTAAAAAACATCTTTATTAGAGTATAACTGCTTTACAATGGTGTGGCAGTCAGTTATTTTGTAGAATGTCTCTCAGTCTGGGTTTCTCTGATATTTCCTCATGATTAGATGAGGGAATGTATTTTTGGCAAGAAAATCTCAGATGTCATATGTCCTTTTCAGAGCATCCTATCAGGGAGCACATGATGTTGACCTGTGTTACGATTGGTTGTATAGTTTTTTTTTTGTTTTTTTTTTTGCGGTACGCGGGCCTCCCTCTGTTGTGGCCTCTCCCGACTTCTCTGGTGGTGCAGTGGTTAAGAATCCGCCTGCCAATTCAGGGGACACAGGTTCGAGCCCTGGTCCGGGAAGATCCCACATGCCTCAGAACAATTATGCCTATGCGCCACAACTACTGAGCCTGTGCTCTAGAGCCCGTGAACCACAACTCCTGAGCCCGTGTGCCACAACTACTGAAGCCCACACGCCTAGAGCTGTGCTCCGCAACAAAGAAAAGCCGCCGCAAGGAGAAGCCCACACACCGCAACAAAGAGTAGCCCCTGCTCACTACAACTAGAGAAAGCCCATGTGCAAGACCCAATGCAGCCATAAATAAATAAATAAATAAATTTTTTTAAAGATTCATCCCACAAAGGGAATAGTAGGTGTTTGACACATTTAATGTTTCCAATGAACTGTTTGGTAGGGCAGGTACTAGTTTATTGTTTTCAAATGAACAGTGTTAAGTAGTAGACAAAGTGTGGGGTTTAGATCTGAAAACCATGTGTGAATTCCAGAGCTAATATTTATTTACTAACTGTACAAACTAAGGCAGTTTCCCTAGACCCTCAAACCTCAGTGCCCTCGTTCTCAACACAATTGCTTGAATAAGATGATTTATAGAACCATATGTAGTATACTATATGACGTATAACAGCCACTCCACAACTGTCCATTTCCATTTTTTTGTTGCTGAATTCATAGAAAGTGCTTAGAATTAAGGCAGGACTTTAATTAGAAAACTATAAAAAGGGGTCATGCTCTAGAAGCAAGTTCTCAAGTACTGAAGAACAAATATCAAATTAATTAGAGCCCTATTTACATATTTACTTTTTTGCATGATTTGTGTGAGATTTCTCTTTTTGCTTAGTTACTAGTGCTCTTGAGAAAATGATTATTTTTTAAAAATATGATCAAACTCTATATTTTCACAGTAAGAACAGGCTCAGCCAACACAAAACCACAAGCATTTATTCACTCAGCCATGTGCCAGACAGCTATGCATTTCCCTGGCACTTGGCTCTAACAGAAAATGATTATGGGGTCTTCTTATTCAGGGTGCTGGGTGATACAGTGGTGAGAGACCTCATCTCAAATCTGTGGCATAGAGTCTTTACAAGAGGGAACTTAAATCAGTTTGGCAGCTTATGACCTACTAAAAAGAATAGAGTGATATAGAATAGAAAATATCCAAAGTCATCACAGTCGAAGTATTATTTCACAAAAAATTTCAGTTATAGATAAATATATGTATATTTTTATGATGGGTTAAGGACAAAAAGTTGAAGAGATACTGCTATATCTTATGAGGCTGACGTTCGCAGCGTCCTGCAGTGGTTAAGTAGTGAGCAAGAGAGGCAGTCCCTGTCCTCATCGGCTTTATAGTCTAGGTACAGGATAAGGGTCTGAATTGCCCTGGTTGAACACTATAAGGAAGGTGAGGCCTGAGAGGAACTTGGAGACCACTGTGCTTAAAAATATTTTAAGTTGGGCTTCCCTGGTGGCACAGTGGTTGAGAGTCCTCCTGCCGATGCAGGAGATGCGGGTTCGTGCCCCGGTCCAGGAAAATCCTGCATGCCGCGGAGCGGCTGGGCCCGTGAGCCATGGCCGCTGAGCCTGCGCGTCCGGAGCCTGTGCTCCGCAACGGGAGAGGCCACAACAGTGAGAGGCCTGCGTACCGCAAAAAATATATATATATATATTTTTTTTTTAAGTTTTTTTTTTCCAACTCCCGGCCAAGCTGGACGTATCTGTGGTAAATCTGCTGGCTAATGAGAACATTTGACCCTGGATAGGTTATCTCATCAAAATACAGCTTGTCCATGCAGTTTAGCTTGCTGTACCTCAAAGACACGAAGGAGTGGTTGTATGGTCAGAAGAATGAAAGAGAACCTGGAAACACTAGGTCTTCTTTGCTGGTAAAAATAAACTGAACAGGCTTGTGATTCAAGTCAATGAAGGAAGTAGATCAGCTGAACATTAAATTGTTTACCTACAAGTCAAAGATAACTTGCATCGCCAATGAAGTATTTATGACTAAAAGGAAGTATTTTTTCACACAGCAGGTTCTGACCATATAATTCTTTTTTTGTTTGTTTTTTTTTTTTTTTT
>NC_041215.1:109628445-109630684 GCF_002837175.3 Physeter macrocephalus
GCATGTGGGATCCTCCCGGACCGGGGCGCGAACCCGGTTCCCCTGCATCGGCAGGCGGACGCGCAACCACTGCGCCACCAGGGAAGCCCCGGTTGTATAGTTTTATGCTGCTGCTGTAACACGTCCCCACAGACCTGGCACCACAGAACAACACCCAGCTTCTTATCTCACAGTTTCTGCAGCTTAGAGGGCCAAGCTGAGTGTGGCTGGACTTCCCGCTCAGGGTCTCCCAAGGCCAACATTGAGGTGTCAGCTGGGCTGCGTTCTCAGCTGGAGCTTGTGGTCCTCTTCCAGCTCATTCATGTTGTTGGCAGAATTCAGGATGGACTGTTTTCTTGCTGGTTGGCAGCAGGAATCACTCTCAGTTCCTAGAAGCCATTCTTAAATTCTCACTGGTGGCTTCTTCATTTACAAGGGCAGCAGGAGAATTTCCCTCCCCTACAGTCCCTCTCACGCTTTGAATCTCTGACTTCTAGACCCAGATTTAAAAGGCTCATATGATTAGGTCAGGCCCAAACCCATACTCCCTTTTTTAAAGTCAACTGTGTCACATAATATAACCTAGTCACGGATCAAAATCCATCGTATTGGGACTTCCCTGGTGGTGCAGTGGTTGGGAGTCCGCCTGCCGATGCAGGGGACACGGGTTCATAGAAAGTGCTTAGAATTAAGGCAGGACTTTAATTAGAAAACTATAAAAAGGGGTCATGCTCTAGAAGCAAGTTCTCAAGTACTGAAGAACAAATATCAAATTAATTAGAGCCCTATTTACATATTTACTTTTTTGCATGATTTGTGTGAGATTTCTCTTTTTGCTTAGTTACTAGTGCTCTTGAGAAAATGATTATTTTTTAAAAATATGATCAAACTCTATATTTTCACAGTAAGAACAGGCTCAGCCAACACAAAACCACAAGCATTTATTCACTCAGCCATGTGCCAGACAGCTATGCATTTCCCTGGCACTTGGCTCTAACAGAAAATGATTATGGGGTCTTCTTATTCAGGGTGCTGGGTGATACAGTGGTGAGAGACCTCATCTCAAATCTGTGGCATAGAGTCTTTACAAGAGGGAACTTAAATCAGTTTGGCAGCTTATGACCTACTAAAAAGAATAGAGTGATATAGAATAGAAAATATCCAAAGTCATCACAGTCGAAGTATTATTTCACAAAAAATTTCAGTTATAGATAAATATATGTATATTTTTATGATGGGTTAAGGACAAAAAGTTGAAGAGATACTGCTATATCTTATGAGGCTGACGTTCGCAGCGTCCTGCAGTGGTTAAGTAGTGAGCAAGAGAGGCAGTCCCTGTCCTCATCGGCTTTATAGTCTAGGTACAGGATAAGGGTCTGAATTGCCCTGGTTGAACACTATAAGGAAGGTGAGGCCTGAGAGGAACTTGGAGACCACTGTGCTTAAAAATATTTTAAGTTGGGCTTCCCTGGTGGCACAGTGGTTGAGAGTCCTCCTGCCGATGCAGGAGATGCGGGTTCGTGCCCCGGTCCAGGAAAATCCTGCATGCCGCGGAGCGGCTGGGCCCGTGAGCCATGGCCGCTGAGCCTGCGCGTCCGGAGCCTGTGCTCCGCAACGGGAGAGGCCACAACAGTGAGAGGCCTGCGTACCGCAAAAAATATATATATATATATTTTTTTTTTAAGTTTTTTTTTTCCAACTCCCGGCCAAGCTGGACGTATCTGTGGTAAATCTGCTGGCTAATGAGAACATTTGACCCTGGATAGGTTATCTCATCAAAATACAGCTTGTCCATGCAGTTTAGCTTGCTGTACCTCAAAGACACGAAGGAGTGGTTGTATGGTCAGAAGAATGAAAGAGAACCTGGAAACACTAGGTCTTCTTTGCTGGTAAAAATAAACTGAACAGGCTTGTGATTCAAGTCAATGAAGGAAGTAGATCAGCTGAACATTAAATTGTTTACCTACAAGTCAAAGATAACTTGCATCGCCAATGAAGTATTTATGACTAAAAGGAAGTATTTTTTCACACAGCAGGTTCTGACCATATAATTCTTTTTTTGTTTGTTTTTTTTTTTTTTTTTCGGGACGCGGGCCTCTCCCTGCTGCGGCCTCTCCCGTTGCGGAGCGCAGGCTCCGGACACACAGGCTCAGCGGCCATGGCTCACGGGCCCAGCCGCTCCGCGGCATGTGGGATCCTCCCGGACCGGGGCACGAACCCGTGTCCCCTGCATCGGCAGGCGGACTCTCAACCACTGCGC
>NC_041215.1:109635269-109639857 GCF_002837175.3 Physeter macrocephalus
GGGACACGGGTTCGTGCCCCGGTCCGGGAAGATCCCGCATGCCGCGGAGCGGCGGGGCCCGTGAGCCACGGCCGCTGGGCCTGCGCGTCCGGAGCCTGTGCTCCGCAACGGGAGAGGCCACAACAGTGAGAGGCCCGCGTACTTAAAAAAAAAAAAAAAAAAAAAAAAAAATCCATCGTATTCACAGCCTGGATGGTTATGAAAGGCATGTCGAAGGTGGGGAGGAAAGGGAGGGAGTGGACATCTTAGAATTATGCCTACCACGCTAGTGCTATTAGCCCGATTACTTGGTTTGGCTGGTGTCTTCTGGTTTCTCCGCTGTTAACGTTACTATTTTGCCATTTGTAATTAAAAGATACCTTGGGGGAGATACTTTGAACTATGCAAATATTTTATTTCTCCTCAAACCTTCCTACACTAATTTTAACACTCATCAGTGGAACTGTCCATTCTCCCGCATTTATTTATTTATTTATTTCATTGTGGATGCGTGGATATTTATTTTATTTGGGGAATTAGAATCCAACACTATCATTATTTTGTTGTTCTAATTGTTCCAGCTTTGGCCATTGGGAGCTCTTTCAGGTTAGCTCCTGTGCCCTTTCCACATGCTCTCATCCTTTTTCAGCACTTCTTTACTTTCTAACACCATAAGACACTCTAGATTCACCTTGTATTTTTTCCTGCTCCAGCCCCAGAATAAATCACTTTTCCACGGATAACTCCAGTTTTAATCCAAGAGAACTAGAAGTACATTTCAGTTTGTACTGGCTACAAACTGGTGTCTCCACAGGTTAGGTGCAGATTAATGAATGTATTCGTTTCGACTTGCTGTCCTAACAAAGTACCACAAATTTAGTGGCTTAAAACAACACAGGTTTATTATCTTACAATCCTGCAGGTCAGAAATCCGAAATGGTTTTACTGGGCTAATATCAAGGTGTCAGCAGGGCTACGTTCCTTCTGGAGGCTCTAGGGGAGAATCTCTTTCCTTGCCTTTTCCAGCTTCTAGAAGCTACCTGCTTTCGTTGACTCCTGATTCCTTCTTATGTCTTTATTTATTTATTTTTTGGCTGCATCTCGCGGCTTGTGGGATCTTAGCTCCCCGATCAGGGACTGAACCCAGGCCCTAGGCAGCAAGAGTGTGGAGCCCTAACCACTGGACAGCCAGGGAATTCCCCTTCCTATGTCTTTAAAGCCAGCAACATAGTGTCTTTCAACCTCCTCTGACTCTGTCCTGCCTTTTGCTCTTATTAGGATCTTTCTGCTTACATTGTGTCCACCCAGATAATCCAGAATAATCTCCCTATCTCAAGACCCTTAATTCAGTCACATCTACAAAATCCCTTTTGCATGTAAGGTAACATTCACAGTTTAGGGGATTAGAACATGGACATATTTGGGGGCCATTATTCTGCCAACCACATGAATATATTTGGACTAATGGGACCATGAGTCCACGTAAATCAGGCAAAAGGAAAATATCCCTTTAATAACAGGTCCCTTTTTACTTTTTCTTCTTAGCCCAGTAGGTCACTTTTTTTTAAATTGCAATATATTTGCACATTTGTCTAAATCCTTTGTAAAAGTAATGTCATTAATCCTCCATTGGTAGGACATTGGTTTTGATTTGTCCTCCAGAAGCAGTGAAGAACTCCTGTTCATCCATCTGTCTCTCCTCCTCCTTCACTGTTTGTCACCAACAGCACAGATTTTACAGGATCACACCCAGTTGTAAAAGCAATTATTATAGTTTACCATGATACATTACTCTGCTGTCCAAAGAGCTCGGTTTCTATGACCTGTGTGCACATTATTGGTTGGAAATTACATTGCCAGACATAAATGAAAAAACTTAAATGTTCTCTTCATACTCCTGCCTATAACTGTGCATTTACTTTTTCTTCATTTCTGACTGTGCAAGACACTAGATATTAGTGATGACCAGTAAGATGTAATAAATCATGGTTCAGAATATGGGGATATTGCTTTTAGAAGCTTAACCTCAGGGAATAATTCAAATATCTAATTCTTATATACTTATTTTGTGTCTGGGAGTTCGTTTCTAAAACCAAGGTTTTCCCATTCTTACTACTTTCAACAAACTAGAAATACAATTTTTGATGTAAAGTATTATGTGTGAAAAGCCATTTATCGGCAGGCGGACTCTCAACCACTGCGCCACCAGGGAAGCCCAGGTTCTGACCATATAGAACTTAATTCAAAAGATAGAATTTGTTGCAAAGGTTAACTTTCTAACAGTTGAAAGTAGGACACTCAGCCCGAGTTGATTAACCTTCTCAGTTAGCAGGGTATTTGTTGAGTGCTCAGTGGGCATAGTACTCGGTTAGGCTCTGCAGGGAAGTAAAAGAAAATATAATACACAGTTGTGCACGGGGAGTTTACGATCTACTTGCAAGGTAAATGACATCTGGGAAGCCCTTGGAGGACAATCAAGGGCTCAGTAGGGAACAAAAGGGGCAGAGTAAGAGAAGTCTGCCTTGGGTTATTGTGGGAGATCCGGCCCTGACTCAGTAGCCGAGGGACCCCTGGCTGCTCTCAGAACTGTGAGCCTCTCCCACTCTTAAAACCAATGAGAGTACGTGTATAGATTCAAGAAGATCTGTGGATGTCTCTAGCACAGTCCTGGCACATAGGAGATACTAGATCAGTGTTTGTTGAATTTAAATGGAGAGAATTTTTATTTACCTGGACAGAGAAAATGGCATTTGGTAAAGCAGGAGTGAGAACGTCTCAGCAGAAGGTGTGTGTGGAAAAATGGAGGAAAAGACAGCAGTAGGGTAGGGCCCAGTTAAGAGGACTTTGAGAGCCAAGCTGAAAAGTTCAAACAGATGTAACAGGCAAGATCTTCTGGACTTCCCTGGTGGTCCAGTAGTTAAGACTCCACGCTCCCAATGCAGGGGGCCCGGGTTTGATCCTTGGTCAGGGAACTAGATCCTACATGCTGCAACTAATTTCCTACATGCCGCAACTAAAGATCCCGCATGCTGCAACTAAAAAAGATCCCACGTACCGCAACTAAGACCCAGCACAGACAAACAAACAAATAAATAAATAAATTTTTTTTTAAAAAAGATCTGCTATTTAATTATTCAGGGAGTACCTGTGAATCATTTATAGTGCGCTAGGCACTGTGGTTAGGATATTAGGGAAACAGCAGTCCCTGCCCTCAAGTGTCTTACATCTGGCAAGAAAGGAAAGAATTATTGTTTGGGGGATGTTTTATTTTTATACAGATCCTACTTTTAAAAATATAAACTGTGAAGGCTAGGGGTTTTTTTGTTTTGTTTTTATTTATTTATTTGGCTGTGTGGTGGGTCTTAGTTGCGGCATGCGATATCTAGTTCCTTGACCAGGGAGCGAACCCAGGCCCCCTGCACTGGGAGCGTGGAATCTTAACCACTGGACATCCAGGGAAGTCCCAAGGCTAGGGGTTCTGTCGTTATTTATTTATTTATTTTTTCCTCTTGAGCTATTTTGTTGACTTAGCATCTAGAAGAGTGCCTAGCACAAACTATGCACCATAAATATTTGAATTAATGAATATTTGAGATTTTGAATTTTTAAGCAGTACAATCTCTTTGAGACTGTTAGATAATTAAGATATGGCTTCTGGATAGGTTAAATGAGAAAGGTTCTAAGGAAGCAAGTATGGACTTTCTGTTGTCAATCTCAATACAGGTCCAAGATGATTAGTAAAATATCTGTACAATTTTAATTATGTCAATAACCTTTGAGCATTATATTCCATTTGACCATGTTATAGTCCAGCTAAAAATATCTGGGATTGGTGTTAAGTATTCTTGGCATATTTCCGTTGTACATTCTTTTTTTTTTTTTTTTTGACCACACCGTGTGGCTTGCGGGATCTTAGTTCCCTGACCAGGGATCGAACCCACGCCCTTGTACACTCTTCATTGGTAAAAACACTTAAAATGTATGCTCTATTTTTGTTTATGTATTTATTTTCTGTATACTCTACTTTTAAATGACTGTCACTTAATATTGAACACTTGACAGGTTGATAAATACAATATAAGAGAATCACCGAAGTAAAAGGCAAACATACAAGAGGGAAAAAGTATGGCTTTCATTAAAGCCTTTTGTGTGGAAACGCTCAAGCATATTTGAGCAAATGTCTTGGAGTATTCCCTTCCCCCATTTTGTAAGACGTGATCAATTATACCATCTGCTCCTCCAGGTAACTTGGCAGCTGTTAATTAACTAACATTGTTCCCTGAGTTTTGCTGTCACCATAGATGGTTCCAGAACATAAGAACCAAAGATTTGTCAGAATAGCTTTTTTTTTTAAAATAAATTTATTTATTTATTTATTGGCTGTGTTGGGTCTTCATTTCTGTGCGAGGGCTTTCTCTAGTTGCGGCGAGTGGGGGCCACTCTTCATCGCGGTGAGCAAGCCTCTCACTGTTGCGGCCTCTCTTGTTGCAGAGCACAGGCTCCAGACGCGCAGGCTCAGTAGCTGTGGCTCACGGGCCCAGTTGCTCCGCGGCATGTGGGATCTTCCCAGACCAGGTCTCGAACCCGTGTCCCCTGCATCGGCAGGCAG
>NC_041215.1:109641737-109645457 GCF_002837175.3 Physeter macrocephalus
AAAAAAAAAAAAAAAAAAAAAAAAATCCATCGTATTCACAGCCTGGATGGTTATGAAAGGCATGTCGAAGGTGGGGAGGAAAGGGAGGGAGTGGACATCTTAGAATTATGCCTACCACGCTAGTGCTATTAGCCCGATTACTTGGTTTGGCTGGTGTCTTCTGGTTTCTCCGCTGTTAACGTTACTATTTTGCCATTTGTAATTAAAAGATACCTTGGGGGAGATACTTTGAACTATGCAAATATTTTATTTCTCCTCAAACCTTCCTACACTAATTTTAACACTCATCAGTGGAACTGTCCATTCTCCCGCATTTATTTATTTATTTATTTCATTGTGGATGCGTGGATATTTATTTTATTTGGGGAATTAGAATCCAACACTATCATTATTTTGTTGTTCTAATTGTTCCAGCTTTGGCCATTGGGAGCTCTTTCAGGTTAGCTCCTGTGCCCTTTCCACATGCTCTCATCCTTTTTCAGCACTTCTTTACTTTCTAACACCATAAGACACTCTAGATTCACCTTGTATTTTTTCCTGCTCCAGCCCCAGAATAAATCACTTTTCCACGGATAACTCCAGTTTTAATCCAAGAGAACTAGAAGTACATTTCAGTTTGTACTGGCTACAAACTGGTGTCTCCACAGGTTAGGTGCAGATTAATGAATGTATTCGTTTCGACTTGCTGTCCTAACAAAGTACCACAAATTTAGTGGCTTAAAACAACACAGGTTTATTATCTTACAATCCTGCAGGTCAGAAATCCGAAATGGTTTTACTGGGCTAATATCAAGGTGTCAGCAGGGCTACGTTCCTTCTGGAGGCTCTAGGGGAGAATCTCTTTCCTTGCCTTTTCCAGCTTCTAGAAGCTACCTGCTTTCGTTGACTCCTGATTCCTTCTTATGTCTTTATTTATTTATTTTTTGGCTGCATCTCGCGGCTTGTGGGATCTTAGCTCCCCGATCAGGGACTGAACCCAGGCCCTAGGCAGCAAGAGTGTGGAGCCCTAACCACTGGACAGCCAGGGAATTCCCCTTCCTATGTCTTTAAAGCCAGCAACATAGTGTCTTTCAACCTCCTCTGACTCTGTCCTGCCTTTTGCTCTTATTAGGATCTTTCTGCTTACATTGTGTCCACCCAGATAATCCAGAATAATCTCCCTATCTCAAGACCCTTAATTCAGTCACATCTACAAAATCCCTTTTGCATGTAAGGTAACATTCACAGTTTAGGGGATTAGAACATGGACATATTTGGGGGCCATTATTCTGCCAACCACATGAATATATTTGGACTAATGGGACCATGAGTCCACGTAAATCAGGCAAAAGGAAAATATCCCTTTAATAACAGGTCCCTTTTTACTTTTTCTTCTTAGCCCAGTAGGTCACTTTTTTTTAAATTGCAATATATTTGCACATTTGTCTAAATCCTTTGTAAAAGTAATGTCATTAATCCTCCATTGGTAGGACATTGGTTTTGATTTGTCCTCCAGAAGCAGTGAAGAACTCCTGTTCATCCATCTGTCTCTCCTCCTCCTTCACTGTTTGTCACCAACAGCACAGATTTTACAGGATCACACCCAGTTGTAAAAGCAATTATTATAGTTTACCATGATACATTACTCTGCTGTCCAAAGAGCTCGGTTTCTATGACCTGTGTGCACATTATTGGTTGGAAATTACATTGCCAGACATAAATGAAAAAACTTAAATGTTCTCTTCATACTCCTGCCTATAACTGTGCATTTACTTTTTCTTCATTTCTGACTGTGCAAGACACTAGATATTAGTGATGACCAGTAAGATGTAATAAATCATGGTTCAGAATATGGGGATATTGCTTTTAGAAGCTTAACCTCAGGGAATAATTCAAATATCTAATTCTTATATACTTATTTTGTGTCTGGGAGTTCGTTTCTAAAACCAAGGTTTTCCCATTCTTACTACTTTCAACAAACTAGAAATACAATTTTTGATGTAAAGTATTATGTGTGAAAAGCCATTTAGGGGCTTCCCTGGTGGCACAGTGGTTAAGAATCCGCCTGCCAATGCAAGGGACACGAGTTCGAGCCCTGGCCCGGGAAGATCCCACATACCGCGGAGCAACTAAACCATGCCGCAACTAAAGATCCCGCATGCTGCAACTAAAAAAGATCCCACGTACCGCAACTAAGACCCAGCACAGACAAACAAACAAATAAATAAATAAATTTTTTTTTAAAAAAGATCTGCTATTTAATTATTCAGGGAGTACCTGTGAATCATTTATAGTGCGCTAGGCACTGTGGTTAGGATATTAGGGAAACAGCAGTCCCTGCCCTCAAGTGTCTTACATCTGGCAAGAAAGGAAAGAATTATTGTTTGGGGGATGTTTTATTTTTATACAGATCCTACTTTTAAAAATATAAACTGTGAAGGCTAGGGGTTTTTTTGTTTTGTTTTTATTTATTTATTTGGCTGTGTGGTGGGTCTTAGTTGCGGCATGCGATATCTAGTTCCTTGACCAGGGAGCGAACCCAGGCCCCCTGCACTGGGAGCGTGGAATCTTAACCACTGGACATCCAGGGAAGTCCCAAGGCTAGGGGTTCTGTCGTTATTTATTTATTTATTTTTTCCTCTTGAGCTATTTTGTTGACTTAGCATCTAGAAGAGTGCCTAGCACAAACTATGCACCATAAATATTTGAATTAATGAATATTTGAGATTTTGAATTTTTAAGCAGTACAATCTCTTTGAGACTGTTAGATAATTAAGATATGGCTTCTGGATAGGTTAAATGAGAAAGGTTCTAAGGAAGCAAGTATGGACTTTCTGTTGTCAATCTCAATACAGGTCCAAGATGATTAGTAAAATATCTGTACAATTTTAATTATGTCAATAACCTTTGAGCATTATATTCCATTTGACCATGTTATAGTCCAGCTAAAAATATCTGGGATTGGTGTTAAGTATTCTTGGCATATTTCCGTTGTACATTCTTTTTTTTTTTTTTTTTGACCACACCGTGTGGCTTGCGGGATCTTAGTTCCCTGACCAGGGATCGAACCCACGCCCTTGTACACTCTTCATTGGTAAAAACACTTAAAATGTATGCTCTATTTTTGTTTATGTATTTATTTTCTGTATACTCTACTTTTAAATGACTGTCACTTAATATTGAACACTTGACAGGTTGATAAATACAATATAAGAGAATCACCGAAGTAAAAGGCAAACATACAAGAGGGAAAAAGTATGGCTTTCATTAAAGCCTTTTGTGTGGAAACGCTCAAGCATATTTGAGCAAATGTCTTGGAGTATTCCCTTCCCCCATTTTGTAAGACGTGATCAATTATACCATCTGCTCCTCCAGGTAACTTGGCAGCTGTTAATTAACTAACATTGTTCCCTGAGTTTTGCTGTCACCATAGATGGTTCCAGAACATAAGAACCAAAGATTTGTCAGAATAGCTTTTTTTTTTAAAATAAATTTATTTATTTATTTATTGGCTGTGTTGGGTCTTCATTTCTGTGCGAGGGCTTTCTCTAGTTGCGGCGAGTGGGGGCCACTCTTCATCGCGGTGAGCAAGCCTCTCACTGTTGCGGCCTCTCTTGTTGCAGAGCACAGGCTCCAGACGCGCAGGCTCAGTAGCTGTGGCTCACGGGCCCAGTTGCTCCGCGGCATGTGGGATCTTCCCAGACCAGGTCTCGAACCCGTGTCCCCTGCATCGGCAGGCAG
>NC_041215.1:109647491-109653416 GCF_002837175.3 Physeter macrocephalus
AAAAAAAAAAAAAAAAAAAAAAAAATCCATCGTATTCACAGCCTGGATGGTTATGAAAGGCATGTCGAAGGTGGGGAGGAAAGGGAGGGAGTGGACATCTTAGAATTATGCCTACCACGCTAGTGCTATTAGCCCGATTACTTGGTTTGGCTGGTGTCTTCTGGTTTCTCCGCTGTTAACGTTACTATTTTGCCATTTGTAATTAAAAGATACCTTGGGGGAGATACTTTGAACTATGCAAATATTTTATTTCTCCTCAAACCTTCCTACACTAATTTTAACACTCATCAGTGGAACTGTCCATTCTCCCGCATTTATTTATTTATTTATTTCATTGTGGATGCGTGGATATTTATTTTATTTGGGGAATTAGAATCCAACACTATCATTATTTTGTTGTTCTAATTGTTCCAGCTTTGGCCATTGGGAGCTCTTTCAGGTTAGCTCCTGTGCCCTTTCCACATGCTCTCATCCTTTTTCAGCACTTCTTTACTTTCTAACACCATAAGACACTCTAGATTCACCTTGTATTTTTTCCTGCTCCAGCCCCAGAATAAATCACTTTTCCACGGATAACTCCAGTTTTAATCCAAGAGAACTAGAAGTACATTTCAGTTTGTACTGGCTACAAACTGGTGTCTCCACAGGTTAGGTGCAGATTAATGAATGTATTCGTTTCGACTTGCTGTCCTAACAAAGTACCACAAATTTAGTGGCTTAAAACAACACAGGTTTATTATCTTACAATCCTGCAGGTCAGAAATCCGAAATGGTTTTACTGGGCTAATATCAAGGTGTCAGCAGGGCTACGTTCCTTCTGGAGGCTCTAGGGGAGAATCTCTTTCCTTGCCTTTTCCAGCTTCTAGAAGCTACCTGCTTTCGTTGACTCCTGATTCCTTCTTATGTCTTTATTTATTTATTTTTTGGCTGCATCTCGCGGCTTGTGGGATCTTAGCTCCCCGATCAGGGACTGAACCCAGGCCCTAGGCAGCAAGAGTGTGGAGCCCTAACCACTGGACAGCCAGGGAATTCCCCTTCCTATGTCTTTAAAGCCAGCAACATAGTGTCTTTCAACCTCCTCTGACTCTGTCCTGCCTTTTGCTCTTATTAGGATCTTTCTGCTTACATTGTGTCCACCCAGATAATCCAGAATAATCTCCCTATCTCAAGACCCTTAATTCAGTCACATCTACAAAATCCCTTTTGCATGTAAGGTAACATTCACAGTTTAGGGGATTAGAACATGGACATATTTGGGGGCCATTATTCTGCCAACCACATGAATATATTTGGACTAATGGGACCATGAGTCCACGTAAATCAGGCAAAAGGAAAATATCCCTTTAATAACAGGTCCCTTTTTACTTTTTCTTCTTAGCCCAGTAGGTCACTTTTTTTTAAATTGCAATATATTTGCACATTTGTCTAAATCCTTTGTAAAAGTAATGTCATTAATCCTCCATTGGTAGGACATTGGTTTTGATTTGTCCTCCAGAAGCAGTGAAGAACTCCTGTTCATCCATCTGTCTCTCCTCCTCCTTCACTGTTTGTCACCAACAGCACAGATTTTACAGGATCACACCCAGTTGTAAAAGCAATTATTATAGTTTACCATGATACATTACTCTGCTGTCCAAAGAGCTCGGTTTCTATGACCTGTGTGCACATTATTGGTTGGAAATTACATTGCCAGACATAAATGAAAAAACTTAAATGTTCTCTTCATACTCCTGCCTATAACTGTGCATTTACTTTTTCTTCATTTCTGACTGTGCAAGACACTAGATATTAGTGATGACCAGTAAGATGTAATAAATCATGGTTCAGAATATGGGGATATTGCTTTTAGAAGCTTAACCTCAGGGAATAATTCAAATATCTAATTCTTATATACTTATTTTGTGTCTGGGAGTTCGTTTCTAAAACCAAGGTTTTCCCATTCTTACTACTTTCAACAAACTAGAAATACAATTTTTGATGTAAAGTATTATGTGTGAAAAGCCATTTAGGGGCTTCCCTGGTGGCACAGTGGTTAAGAATCCGCCTGCCAATGCAAGGGACACGAGTTCGAGCCCTGGCCCGGGAAGATCCCACATACCGCGGAGCAACTAAACCCATGCGCCACAACTACTGAGCCCACGCGCCACAACTACTGAAGCCCGCGCGCCTAGAGTCCGTGCTCCGCAACAAGAGAAGCCACTGCAGTGAGAAGCCCGCGCACCACAACAAAGAGTAGTCCCCCCTCGCCGCAAGTAGAGAAAGCCCGCGCAGCAACAAAGACCCAACACAGCCAAAAATAAAAACAAACAATTTTTAAAAAACCAACCAAAAAAGGAAAGCCATTTAATGCTTTCTGTTCTAGTACTAAACTATAGATTGGTTGCATACTAAATCACAGGCTTCTAGGTATACTTTTCCATTCTTTCTTTTTAAAGGATGAAATATCAACAACTTATTAAGCACTTATTCCTGCCCAGTGCTTTACACATAATACGTTATTTAGTCAACTCTATGAGGCAGGTGTTACTCTCATCATCACCCCCATATCAATAGGTAACAGAAATAGAGATGACATGGCTGCTAAGCAGTAGAACCAGGACTTAAATCTAGGGAACCGATTCCAGAGCTTTCTCCTCTAACACACAAATCAGTGTGTACAGTATCACATAGTGTTGCCACCCAGTTAAAAAAAAAATTTGGATATAATGATTGTTCCAAACCCTGCTCGTAACTGGATCATTTTCCCCAATTCTGGCATATAGCTGAAAAACTATAATCTCAATAGATTGTGATACATACAGTAAACAGAAACTTTAGAAACAGCCTAAATGCTGCACAGACTTAGTAAATCTAAGTCCTACTGAATGCACATACAATAACTAGAGCCCAGGACATTTCAGACTCAAGTTCATCATTACCGCTGTTGAAATCATCTATTTAATTTGATGGCATTACTCAGGGAGAATGTAGCTCCCAGTACAGTTATTCAGAATAAGGTAGAACTATACACTAGTATCTATTTTGCCATTGGCAGTTACTTTCCCATATTTAAGTTGGACTGCTATCAATTTAGGTATTTGCTATGATTTGAATGTTTGTGTCTCTTTAAAATTCATATGTTGAAACCCTAAATGCCTAAGGTGATGGCATTAGGAGGTGGCACCTTTTGGAGGTGGCACCTTTTGGAGGTGCTTAAGTCATGAGGATGGAACTTTCATGAATGGGATTAGTCCCTTCCATGTTGAGGACACAGCGAGAGATGGTAGTCTGCTACCATCTGTTCCAGACCCTGGAAGAGGGTCTTCACCAGAACTTGACCCCAGCCTCCGGAACCATGAGATTTTTTTTTTGACCACACCGTGTGGCTTGCGGGATCTTAGTTCCCTGACCAGGGATCGAACCCACGCCCTTGTACACTCTTCATTGGTAAAAACACTTAAAATGTATGCTCTATTTTTGTTTATGTATTTATTTTCTGTATACTCTACTTTTAAATGACTGTCACTTAATATTGAACACTTGACAGGTTGATAAATACAATATAAGAGAATCACCGAAGTAAAAGGCAAACATACAAGAGGGAAAAAGTATGGCTTTCATTAAAGCCTTTTGTGTGGAAACGCTCAAGCATATTTGAGCAAATGTCTTGGAGTATTCCCTTCCCCCATTTTGTAAGACGTGATCAATTATACCATCTGCTCCTCCAGGTAACTTGGCAGCTGTTAATTAACTAACATTGTTCCCTGAGTTTTGCTGTCACCATAGATGGTTCCAGAACATAAGAACCAAAGATTTGTCAGAATAGCTTTTTTTTTTAAAATAAATTTATTTATTTATTTATTGGCTGTGTTGGGTCTTCATTTCTGTGCGAGGGCTTTCTCTAGTTGCGGCGAGTGGGGGCCACTCTTCATCGCGGTGAGCAAGCCTCTCACTGTTGCGGCCTCTCTTGTTGCAGAGCACAGGCTCCAGACGCGCAGGCTCAGTAGCTGTGGCTCACGGGCCCAGTTGCTCCGCGGCATGTGGGATCTTCCCAGACCAGGTCTCGAACCCGTGTCCCCTGCATCGGCAGGCAGATTCTCAACCACTGCACCACCAGGGAAGCCCCCAGAATAGCTTTCATACTACAAGTTTCCTTTAAATTATAGATGGGAAAAAAAATCAATATTGACCAACTGGGAAGAATTAAATAAATATTTACATAGTCATAAATCATTTCAGTTTTCTCGGAGCTTATTACCATGATGTTTTATATATCTAAATGTTTTAGGTGTGCCCAGCAAGAGCAGTTAAGTAATTTAATACCAACAATTTATACTTCAAATGGGGAAAGAGTGGATCATCTCGGTTTGTGGTAAGATACACAGATGCTTCCTGTTGCTCCGTCCAGAATGATGTTAACATTAACCTCAGAGGAGGCCGTTAAGCCAGCCTTGAGCTAGATGGTAGCCACTATGTTTCTCTCTATGGAGGAAGGAGGGAAGAATTACGTTACCTAAAATATATGAGCAGCAAAGTCAGAGTACTTCATGCAATAATCACTGATGCAGTGATAAATTATCACTCAATCTCTATAGCATGTGTCCAGTTCTCTGAAATGAAGCTAAGAAAAAGATTATAGGGAAAGGAGACACATGATACCATTCTTAGAAAACTGATGTAAATACTCCATGCAGGTCATTTGCCCTTTTTTTTCTCTCCACTGGAAGGGCATTTCTATCTTGTCTGAATCAAACTGTTCAAACAGTGTTTTTTGCTTCCCTCCCTCTGTCTTGACTTGAATTCAGGAAACTTCTGAAATGTTCATTTTTTTAAGCTGTTGAAAGGATTTTGTGTATTTATAGTTTTGCATGCCAACTCCTTAATTTGAAATAATAGTAAAAAGCAAACATCAAAGCAACAACCACAAAAGCCTCCACAATATACTAAGTTGTCTAATTTTTCATTTTTGGATTGCATCCATTAATAGTATTTGTTTTCATTAATCTGTACTGTTGCATCAAAGCCATTACAATGTTGAAGCATACTGAGTCTTCCAAAACACAATAACTCTTCCAAAATTTAGCCATCTTAAAGGAAAATAGAAGAGACAAACAGTAAGCGATACAACTGTTACTATTTCCGCTAAGAATCTTAAAGCACACTACAAATGCTTTTCGTGTTACCTAATAACTGGAAAAACATTCTAGAAGTGAATTGCTTAAGATTACATAGAGTCGCCTGATTCTACAGAGGAATAACTTTGGGTATGTTCTGTTGTAATTTTTGTTGTTGTTAACTAAATTACAGACTTTATTCTGATTTTGCAGGTCTACCACTAATGTCCTTCTTCTGCCTCAGATACTCAGTGTGTTCTTGTCTTTCATGACCTCCACCCTTTTGAAGAGTACCAGTCAGTTATTATTTTTTAAAAAACATCTTTATTAGAGTATAACTGCTTTACAATGGTGTGGCAGTCAGTTATTTTGTAGAATGTCTCTCAGTCTGGGTTTCTCTGATATTTCCTCATGATTAGATGAGGGAATGTATTTTTGGCAAGAAAATCTCAGATGTCATATGTCCTTTTCAGAGCATCCTATCAGGGAGCACATGATGTTGACCTGTGTTACGATTGGTTGTATAGTTTTTTTTTTGTTTTTTTTTTTGCGGTACGCGGGCCTCCCTCTGTTGTGGCCTCTCCCGTCGCGGAGCGCAGGCTCCGGACGCGCAGGCCCAGCGGCCATGGCTCACGGGCCCAGCCGCTCCGCGGCATGTGGGATCCTCCCGGACCGGGGCGCGAACCCGGTTCCCCTGCATCGGCAGGCGGACGCGCAACCACTGCGCCACCAGGGAAGCCCCCTCATTCCCTTTTAATTCATACTTTATAACCTGCTCAGGAAACCAGTTTACTGGGGGAGTGTATCCCAGTTTAGTGAGATAAAAGTTAAT
>NC_041215.1:109653429-109657459 GCF_002837175.3 Physeter macrocephalus
AAAAAAAAAAAAAAAAAAAAAAAAATCCATCGTATTCACAGCCTGGATGGTTATGAAAGGCATGTCGAAGGTGGGGAGGAAAGGGAGGGAGTGGACATCTTAGAATTATGCCTACCACGCTAGTGCTATTAGCCCGATTACTTGGTTTGGCTGGTGTCTTCTGGTTTCTCCGCTGTTAACGTTACTATTTTGCCATTTGTAATTAAAAGATACCTTGGGGGAGATACTTTGAACTATGCAAATATTTTATTTCTCCTCAAACCTTCCTACACTAATTTTAACACTCATCAGTGGAACTGTCCATTCTCCCGCATTTATTTATTTATTTATTTCATTGTGGATGCGTGGATATTTATTTTATTTGGGGAATTAGAATCCAACACTATCATTATTTTGTTGTTCTAATTGTTCCAGCTTTGGCCATTGGGAGCTCTTTCAGGTTAGCTCCTGTGCCCTTTCCACATGCTCTCATCCTTTTTCAGCACTTCTTTACTTTCTAACACCATAAGACACTCTAGATTCACCTTGTATTTTTTCCTGCTCCAGCCCCAGAATAAATCACTTTTCCACGGATAACTCCAGTTTTAATCCAAGAGAACTAGAAGTACATTTCAGTTTGTACTGGCTACAAACTGGTGTCTCCACAGGTTAGGTGCAGATTAATGAATGTATTCGTTTCGACTTGCTGTCCTAACAAAGTACCACAAATTTAGTGGCTTAAAACAACACAGGTTTATTATCTTACAATCCTGCAGGTCAGAAATCCGAAATGGTTTTACTGGGCTAATATCAAGGTGTCAGCAGGGCTACGTTCCTTCTGGAGGCTCTAGGGGAGAATCTCTTTCCTTGCCTTTTCCAGCTTCTAGAAGCTACCTGCTTTCGTTGACTCCTGATTCCTTCTTATGTCTTTATTTATTTATTTTTTGGCTGCATCTCGCGGCTTGTGGGATCTTAGCTCCCCGATCAGGGACTGAACCCAGGCCCTAGGCAGCAAGAGTGTGGAGCCCTAACCACTGGACAGCCAGGGAATTCCCCTTCCTATGTCTTTAAAGCCAGCAACATAGTGTCTTTCAACCTCCTCTGACTCTGTCCTGCCTTTTGCTCTTATTAGGATCTTTCTGCTTACATTGTGTCCACCCAGATAATCCAGAATAATCTCCCTATCTCAAGACCCTTAATTCAGTCACATCTACAAAATCCCTTTTGCATGTAAGGTAACATTCACAGTTTAGGGGATTAGAACATGGACATATTTGGGGGCCATTATTCTGCCAACCACATGAATATATTTGGACTAATGGGACCATGAGTCCACGTAAATCAGGCAAAAGGAAAATATCCCTTTAATAACAGGTCCCTTTTTACTTTTTCTTCTTAGCCCAGTAGGTCACTTTTTTTTAAATTGCAATATATTTGCACATTTGTCTAAATCCTTTGTAAAAGTAATGTCATTAATCCTCCATTGGTAGGACATTGGTTTTGATTTGTCCTCCAGAAGCAGTGAAGAACTCCTGTTCATCCATCTGTCTCTCCTCCTCCTTCACTGTTTGTCACCAACAGCACAGATTTTACAGGATCACACCCAGTTGTAAAAGCAATTATTATAGTTTACCATGATACATTACTCTGCTGTCCAAAGAGCTCGGTTTCTATGACCTGTGTGCACATTATTGGTTGGAAATTACATTGCCAGACATAAATGAAAAAACTTAAATGTTCTCTTCATACTCCTGCCTATAACTGTGCATTTACTTTTTCTTCATTTCTGACTGTGCAAGACACTAGATATTAGTGATGACCAGTAAGATGTAATAAATCATGGTTCAGAATATGGGGATATTGCTTTTAGAAGCTTAACCTCAGGGAATAATTCAAATATCTAATTCTTATATACTTATTTTGT
Organism: Physeter macrocephalus; assembly: GCF_002837175.3. Classification (NCBI taxonomy): domain Eukaryota; kingdom Metazoa; phylum Chordata; class Mammalia; order Artiodactyla; family Physeteridae; genus Physeter; species Physeter macrocephalus. The sequence goes on from NC_041215.1 coordinate 109,655,333, forward strand.
GTCTGGGAGTTCGTTTCTAAAACCAAGGTTTTCCCATTCTTACTACTTTCAACAAACTAGAAATACAATTTTTGATGTAAAGTATTATGTGTGAAAAGCCATTTAGGGGCTTCCCTGGTGGCACAGTGGTTAAGAATCCGCCTGCCAATGCAAGGGACACGAGTTCGAGCCCTGGCCCGGGAAGATCCCACATACCGCGGAGCAACTAAACCCATGCGCCACAACTACTGAGCCCACGCGCCACAACTACTGAAGCCCGCGCGCCTAGAGTCCGTGCTCCGCAACAAGAGAAGCCACTGCAGTGAGAAGCCCGCGCACCACAACAAAGAGTAGTCCCCCCTCGCCGCAAGTAGAGAAAGCCCGCGCAGCAACAAAGACCCAACACAGCCAAAAATAAAAACAAACAATTTTTAAAAAACCAACCAAAAAAGGAAAGCCATTTAATGCTTTCTGTTCTAGTACTAAACTATAGATTGGTTGCATACTAAATCACAGGCTTCTAGGTATACTTTTCCATTCTTTCTTTTTAAAGGATGAAATATCAACAACTTATTAAGCACTTATTCCTGCCCAGTGCTTTACACATAATACGTTATTTAGTCAACTCTATGAGGCAGGTGTTACTCTCATCATCACCCCCATATCAATAGGTAACAGAAATAGAGATGACATGGCTGCTAAGCAGTAGAACCAGGACTTAAATCTAGGGAACCGATTCCAGAGCTTTCTCCTCTAACACACAAATCAGTGTGTACAGTATCACATAGTGTTGCCACCCAGTTAAAAAAAAAATTTGGATATAATGATTGTTCCAAACCCTGCTCGTAACTGGATCATTTTCCCCAATTCTGGCATATAGCTGAAAAACTATAATCTCAATAGATTGTGATACATACAGTAAACAGAAACTTTAGAAACAGCCTAAATGCTGCACAGACTTAGTAAATCTAAGTCCTACTGAATGCACATACAATAACTAGAGCCCAGGACATTTCAGACTCAAGTTCATCATTACCGCTGTTGAAATCATCTATTTAATTTGATGGCATTACTCAGGGAGAATGTAGCTCCCAGTACAGTTATTCAGAATAAGGTAGAACTATACACTAGTATCTATTTTGCCATTGGCAGTTACTTTCCCATATTTAAGTTGGACTGCTATCAATTTAGGTATTTGCTATGATTTGAATGTTTGTGTCTCTTTAAAATTCATATGTTGAAACCCTAAATGCCTAAGGTGATGGCATTAGGAGGTGGCACCTTTTGGAGGTGGCACCTTTTGGAGGTGCTTAAGTCATGAGGATGGAACTTTCATGAATGGGATTAGTCCCTTCCATGTTGAGGACACAGCGAGAGATGGTAGTCTGCTACCATCTGTTCCAGACCCTGGAAGAGGGTCTCTACCAGAACTTGACCCCAGCCTCCGGAACCATGAGAAATAAATTTCTGTTGTTTATAAGCTACCCAGTCTGTGGTATTTTGTTATAGCAGCCCAAACAGATTAAAACAGTATTATTTCTCCAGTTCTTGGAAAAATCCTGGATGGAAACTTGGGCAAATAAATTTTTGCTGCCTCATGATAGTTTTTTTTTTTTTTTTTGGCACACGGGCTTAGTTGCTTTGGGGCATGTGGGATCTTCCCGGACCAGGGCTCAAACCCGTGTCCCCTGAATTGGCAGGTGGACTCTTAACCACTGTGCCACCAGGGAAGCCCTTGTGATAGATTCTTAACAATATATTCTGTTCACATCTAGTCAGAATGCTTTTCATGTTTATACATTTGAGTACTTACATATTTCTTTCATAGAAACATGTAAATTTTTCTATTCCAGACACCTGAATCAAAAATATTTTCATGTTGAAGTTTGTACATACTTCCCAACCTAGTTTTTTATGTATTTATTTATTTATTTAATTTATTTTTGGCTGTGTTGGGTCTTCGTTTCTGTGCGAGGGCTTTCTCTAGTTGTTTCGAGCGAGGGCCACTCTTCATCGCGGTGCGCGGGCCTCTCACTATCGCGGCCTCTCTTGTTGCGGAGCACAGGCTCCAGACGCGCAGGCTCAGTAGTTGTGGCTCACGGGCCTACTTGCTCCGCGGCATGTGGGATCTTCCCAGACCAGGGCTCG